>NW_025064125.1:0-150812 GCF_018152265.1 Drosophila ficusphila
CTGAATTTGTTATTAGAATATCTATCTAGCTGCATTATTGGTTTATTTTTTGAATTTTTGGTCAATATTTTGTACTTTTTTATGACCCCCGACCTGTCAAAATTTGCAAAAAATGGGTTTCCAGAAAAGTGACCAGATCCCAGCACTGCTTAGCCCATCACTTTTGAAATTTTTACCCGATTTAAAAGTGGAATACCTCTCTGAATTTGTTATTAGAATATCTATCTAGCTGCATAATTGGTTTATTTTCGAATTTGTGGTCAATATTTTGTAATTTTTTATGACCCCCAACTTTTTTAAAATTTGCAAAAAATGGGTTTGCAGAAAAGTGACCAGATCCCAGCACTGCTTAGCCCAAACTTTTAAAATTTTTACCCGATTTAAAAGTGGAATACCTCTCTGAATTTGTTATTAAAATATCTATCTAGCTGCATCATTGGTTTATTTTCAAATTTTTGGTCAATGTTTTGTAATTTTTTATGACCCCCAACCTGTCAAAATTTGCAAAAAATGGGTTTCCAGAAATGTGACCAGATCCCAGCACTGCTTAGCCCATAACTTTTGAAATGTTTACCCGATTTAAAAGTGGAATACCTCTCTGAATTTGATATTAGAATATCTATCTAGCTGCATTATTGGTTTATTTTCGAATTTTTGGTCAATATTTTGTAATTTTTTATGACCCCCGACCTGTCAAAATTAGCAAAAAATGGGTTTGCAGAAAAGTGACCAGATCCCAGCACTGCTTAGCCCATAACTTTTGAAATTTTTACCCGATTTAAAAGTGGAATACCTCTCTGAATTTGTTATTAAAATATCTATCTAGCTGCATCATTGGTTTATTTTCGAATTTTTGGTCAATGTTTCGTCATTTTTTATGACCCCCGACCTGTCAAAATTTGCAAAAAATGGGTTTGCAGAAAAGTGACCAGATCCCAGCACTGCTTAGCCCATAACTTTTGAAATTTGTACCTGATTTTAGAGTGGAATACCTCTCTGAATTTGTTATTAAAATATCTATCTAGCTGCATCATTGGTTTATTTTTGAATTTTTGGTTAATATTTTGTAATTTTTTATGACCCGCGACCTGTCAAAATTTGCAAAAAATGGGTTTGCAGAAAAGTGACCAGATCCCAGCACTGCTTAGCCCAAACTTTTCAAATGTTTACCCGATTTAAAAGTGGAATACCTCTCTGAATTTGTTATTAAAATATCTATCTAGCTGCATCATTGGTTTATTTTCGAATTTTTGGTCAATATTTTGTAATTTTTTATGACCCCCAACCTGTCAAAATTTGCAAAAAATGGGTTTTCAGAAAAGTGACCAGATCCCAGCACTGCTTATCCCATAACTTTTGAAATTTGTACCTGATTTTAGAGTGGAATACCTCTCTGAATTTGTTATTAAAATATCTATCTAGCTGCATCATTGGTTTATTTTCGAATTTTTGGTCAATATTTTGTAATTTTGTATGACCCCCAACCTGTCAAAATTTGCAAAAAATGGGTTTCCAGAAAAGTGACCAGATCCCAGCACTGCTTAGCCCAAACTTTTGAAATTTTTACCCGATTTAAAAGTGGAATACCTCTCTGAATTTGTTATTAGAATATCTATCTAGCTGCATCATTGGTTTATTTTCGAATTTTTGGTCAATATTTTGTAATTTTTTATGACCCCCGACCTGTCAAAATTGGCAAAAAATGGGTTTGCAGAAAAGTGACCAGATCCCAGCACTGCTTAGCCCATCACTTTTGAAATTTTTACCCGATTTAAAAGTGGAATACCTCTCTGCATTTAATATAAGTATATCTATCTAGCTGCATTATTGGTTTATTTTCGAATTTTTGGTCAATATTTTGTAATTTTTTATGACCCCCGACCTGTCAAAATTTGCAAAAAATGGGTTTCCAGAAAAGTGACCAGATCCCAGCACTGCTTAGCCCATCACTTTTGAAATTTTTACCCGATTTAAAAGTGGAATACCTCTCTGAATTTGTTATTAAAATATCTATCTAGCTGCATCATTGGTTTGTTTTCGAATTTTTGGTCAATATTTTGTAATTTTTTATGACCCCCGACCTGTCGAAATTTGCAAAAAATGGGTTTGCAGAAAAGTGACCAGATCCCAGCACTGCTTAGCCCATAACTTTTGAAATTTTTACCCGATTTAAAAGTGGAATACCTCTCTGAATTTGTTATTAAAATATCTATCTAGCTGCATCATTGGTTTATTTTCGAATTTGTGGTCAATATTTTGTAATTTTTTATGACCCCCAACTTTTTTTAAAATTTGCAAAAAATGGGTTTGCAGAAAAGTGACCAGATCCCAGCACTGCTTAGCCCATCACTTTTGAAATTTTTACCCGATTTAAAAGTGAAATACCTCTCTGAAATTGTTATTAAAATATCTATCTAGCTGCATCATTGGTTTATTTTCGAATTTTTGGTCAATATTTTGTAATTTTTTATGACCCCCAACTTTTTTTAAAATTTGCAAAAAATGGGTTTGCAGAAAAGTGACCAGATCCCAGCACTGCTTAGCCCATCACTTTTGAAATTTTTACCCGATTTAAAAGTGGAATACCTCTCTGAATTTGTTATTAGAATATCTATCTAGCTGCATTATTGGTTTATTTTCGAATTTTTGGTCAATATTTTGTAATTTTTTATGACCCCCGACCTGTCAAAATTTGCAAAAAATGGGTTTGCAGAAAAGTGACCAGATACCAGCACTGCTTATCCCATAACTTTTGAAATTTTTACCCGATTTAAAAGTGGAATACCTCTCTGAATTTGTTATTAGAATATCTATCTAGCTGCATCATTGGTTTATTTTCAAATTTTTGGTCAATGTTTTGTAATTTTTTATGACCCCCAACCTGTCAAAATTTGCAAAAAATGGGTTTCCAGAAATGTGACCAGATCCCAGCACTGCTTAGCCCATAACTTTTGAAATGTTTACCCGATTTAAAAGTGGAATACCTCTCTGAATTGGATATTAGAATATCTATCTAGCTGCATTATTGGTTTATTTTCGAATTTTTGGTCAATATTTTGTAATTTTTTATGACCCCCGACCTGTCAAAATTAGCAAAAAATGGGTTTGCAGAAAAGTGACCAGATCCCAGCACTGCTTAGCCCATAACTTTTGAAATTTGTACCTGATTTTAGAGTGGAATACCTCTCTGAATTTGTTATTAAAATATCTATCTAGCTGCATCATTGGTTTATTTTTGAATTTTTGGTCAATATTTTGTAATTTTTATGACCCTCGACCTGTCAAAATTTGCAAAAAATGGGTTTGCAGAAAAGTGACCAGATCCCAGCACTGCTAAGCCCAAACTTTTCAAATGTTTACCCGATTTAAAAGTGGAATACCTCTCTGAATTTGTTATTAAAATATCTATCTAGCTGCATCATTGGTTTATTTTCGAATTTTTGGTCAATATTTTGTAATTTTTTATGACCCCCAACCTGTCAAAATTTGCAAAAAATGGGTTTTCAGAAAAGTGACCAGATCCCAGCACTGCTTATCCCAAAACTTTTGAAATTTGTACCTGATTTTAGAGTGGAATACCTCTCTGAATTTGTTATTAAAATATCTATCTAGCTGCATCATTGGTTTATTTTCGAATTTTTGGTCAATATTTTGTAATTTTGTATGACCCCCAACCTGTCAAAATTTGCAAAAAATGGGTTTGCAGAAAAGTGACCAGATCCCAGCACTGCTTAGCCCAAACTTTTGAAATTTTTACCCGATTTAAAAGTGGAATACCTCTCTGAATTTGTTATTAGAATATCTATCTAGCTGCATCATTGGTTTATTTTCGAATTTTTGGTAAATATTTTGTAATTTTTTATGACCCCCGACCTGTCAAAATTTGCAAAAAATGGGTTTGCAGAAAAGTGACCAGATCCCAGCACTGCTTAGCCCATCACTTTTGAAATTTTTACCCGATTTAAAAGTGGAATACCTCTCTGCATTTAATATTAGTATATCTATCTAGCTGCATCATTGGTTTATTTTCGAATTTTTGGTCAATATTTTGTAATTTTGTATGACCCCCCAACCTGTCAAAATTTGCAAAAAATGGGTTTGCAGAAAAGTGACCAGATCCCAGCACTGCTTAGCCCAAACTTTTGAAATTTTTACCCGATTTAAAAGTGGAATACCTCTCTGAATTTGTTATTAGAATATCTATCTAGCTGCATCATTGGTTTATTTTCGAATTTTTGGTCAATATTTTGTAATTTTTTATGACCCCCGACCTGTCAAAATTGGCAAAAAATGGGTTTGCAGAAAAGTGACCAGATCCCAGCACTGCTTAGCCCATCACTTTTGAAATTTTTACCCGATTTAAAAGTGGAATACCTCTCTGCATTTAATATTAGTATATCTATCTAGCTGCATTATTGGTTTATTTTCGAATTTTTGGTCAATATTTTGTAATTTTTTATGACCCCCGACCTGTCAAAATTTGCAAAAAATGGGTTTGCAGAAAAGTGACCAGATCCCAGCACTGCTTAGCCCATCACTTTTGAAATTTTTACCCGATTTAAAAGTGGAATACCTCTCTGAATTTGTTATTAAAATATCTATCTAGCTGCATCATTGGTTTGTTTTCGAATTTTTGGTCAATATTTTGTAATTTTTTATGACCCCCGACCTGTCGAAATTTGCAAAAAATGGGTTTGCAGAAAAGTGACCAGATCCCAGCACTGCTTAGCCCATAACTTTTGAAATTTTTACCCGATTTAAAAGTGGAATACCTCTCTGAATTTGTTATTAAAATATCTATCTAGCTGCATCATTGGTTTATTTTCGAATTTGTGGTCAATATTTTGTAATTTTTTATGACCCCCAACTTTTTTTAAAATTTGCAAAAAATGGGTTTGCAGAAAAGTGACCAGATCCCAGCACTGCTTAGCCCATCACTTTTGAAATTTTTACCCGATTTAAAAGTGGAATACCTCTCTGAATTTGTTATTAAAATATCTATCTAGCTGCATCATTGGTTTATTTTCGAATTTTTGGTCAATATTTTGTAATTTTTTATGACCCCCGACCTGTCGAAATTTGCAAAAAATGGGTTTGCAGAAAAGTGACCAGATCCCAGCACTGCTTAGCCCATAACTTTTGAAATTTTTACCCGATTTAAAAGTGGAATACCTCTCTGAATTTGTTATTAGAATATCTATCTAGCTGCATAATTGGTTTATTTTCGAATTTTTGGTCAATATTTTGTAATTTTTTTATGACCCCCAACTTTTTTTAAAATTTGCAAAAAATGGGTTTGCAGAAAAGTGACCAGATCCCAGCACTGCTTAGCCCATCACTTTTGAAATTTTTACCCGATTTAAAAGTGGAATACCTCTCTGAATTTGTTATTAAAATATCTATCTAGCTGCATCATTGGTTTATTTTCAAATTTTTGGTCAATGTTTTGTAATTTTTTATGACCCCCAACCTGTCAAAATTTGCAAAAAATGGGTTTCCAGAAATGTGACCAGATCCCAGCACTGCTTAGCCCATAACTTTTGAAATGTTTACCCGATTTAAAAGTGGAATACCTCTCTGAATTGGATATTAGAATATCTATCTAGCTGCATTATTGGTTTATTTTCGAATTTTTGGTCAATATTTTGTAATTTTTTATGACCCCCCCGACCTGTCAAAATTAGCAAAAAATGGGTTTGCAGAAAAGTGACCAGATCCCAGCACTGCTTAGCCCATAACTTTTGAAATTTGTACCTGATTTTAGAGTGGAATACCTCTCTGAATTTGTTATTAAAATATCTATCTAGCTGCATCATTGGTTTATTTTTGAATTTTTGGTTAATATTTTGTAATTTTTTATGACCCCCGACCTGTCAAAATTTGCAAAAAATGGGTTTGCAGAAAAGTGACCAGATCCCAGCACTGCTAAGCCCAAACTTTTCAAATGTTTACCCGATTTAAAAGTGGAATACCTCTCTGAATTTGTTATTAAAATATCTATCTAGCTGCATCATTGGTTTATTTTCGAATTTTTGGTCAATATTTTGTAATTTTTTATGACCCCCAACCTGTCAAAATTTGCAAAAAATGGGTTTGCAGAAAAGTGACCAGATCCCAGCACTGCTTATCCCAAACTTTTGAAATTTGTACCTGATTTTAGAGTGGAATACCTCTCTGAATTTGTTATTAAAATATCTATCTAGCTGCATCATTGGTTTATTTTCGAATTTTTGGTCAATATTTTGTAATTTTTTATGACCCCCAACCTGTCAAAATTTGCAAAAAATGGGTTTGCAGAAAAGTGACCAGATCCCAGCACTGCTTAGCCCAAACTTTTGAAATTTTTACCCGATTTAAAAGTGGAATACCTCTCTGAATTTGTTATTAGAATATCTATCTAGCTGCATCATTGGTTTATTTTCTAATTTTTGGTCAATATTTTGTAATTTTTTATGACCCCCGACCTGTCAAAATTTGCAAAAAATGGGTTTGCAGAAAAGTGACCAGATCCCAGCACTGCTTAGCCCATCACTTTTGAAATGTTTACCCGATTTAAAAGTGGAATACCTCTCTGAATTTGTTATTAAAATATCTATCTAGCTGCATCATTGGTTTGTTTTCGAATTTTTGGTCAATATTTTGTAATTTTTTATGACCCCCGACCTGTCAAAATTTGCAAAAAATGGGTTTCCAGAAAAGTGACCAGATCCCAGCACTGCTTAGCCCATAACTTTTGAAATTTTTACCCGATTTAAAAGTGGAATACCTGTCTGAATTTGTTATTAAAATATCTATCTAGCTGCATTATTGGTTTATTTTCGAATTTTTGGTCAATATTTTGTACTTTTTTATGACCCCCGACCTGTCAAAATTTGCAAAAAATGGGTTTCCAGAAAAGTGACCAGATCCCAGCACTGCTTAGCCCATCACTTTTGAAATTTTTACCCGATTTAAAAGTGGAATACCTCTCTGAATTTGTTATTAAAATATCTATCTAGCTGCATCATTGGTTTATTTTCGAATTTTTGGTCAATATTTTGTAATTTTTTATGACCCCCGACCTGTCGAAATTTGCAAAAAATGGGTTTGCAGAAAAGTGACCAGATCCCAGCACTGCTAAGCCCATCACTTTTGAAATTTTTACCCGATTTAAAAGTGGAATACCTCTCTGAATTTGTTATTAGAATATCTATCTAGCTGCATCATTGGTTTATTTTCGAATTTGTGGTCAATATTTTGTAATTTTTTATGACCCCCAACTTTTTTTAAAATTTGCAAAAAATGGGTTTGCAGAAAAGTGACCAGATCCCAGAACTGCTTAGCCCATCACTTTTGAAATTTTTACCCGATTTAAAAGTGGAATACCTCTCTGAATTTGTTATTAAAATATCTATCTAGCTGCATCATTGGTTTATTTTCAAATTTTTGGTCAATGTTTCGTAATTTTTTATGACCCCCAACCTGTCAAAATTTGCAAAAAATGGGTTTCCAGAAATGTGACCAGATCCCAGCACTGCTTAGCCCATAACTTTTGAAATGTTTACCCGATTTAAAAGTGGAATACCTCTCTGAATTTGATATTAGAATATCTATCTAGCTGCATTATTGGTTTATTTTCGAATTTTTGGTCAATATTTTGTAATTTTTTATGACCCCCGACCTGTCAAAATTAGCAAAAAATGGGTTTGCAGAAAAGTGACCAGATCCCAGCACTGCTTAGCCCATAACTTTTGAAATTTTTACCCGATTTAAAAGTGGAATACCTCTCTGAATTTGTTATTAAAATATCTATCTAGCTGCATCATTGGTTTATTTTCGAATTTTTGGTCAATATTTTGTAATTTTTTATGACCCCCGACCTGTCAAAATTAGCAAAAAATGGGTTTGCAGAAAAGTGACCAGATCCCAGCACTGCTTAGCCCATAACTTTTGAAATTTTTACCCGATTTAAAAGTGGAATACCTCTCTGAATTTGTTATTAAAATATCTATCTAGCTGCATCATTGGTTTATTTTCGAATTTTTGGTCAATATTTTGTAATTTTTTATGACCCCCGACCTGTCAAAATTTGCAAAAAATGGGTTTCCAGAAAAGTGACCAGATCCCAGCACTGCTTAGCCCAAACTTTTGAAATTTTTACCCGATTTAAAAGTGGAATACCTCTCTGAATTTGTTATTAGAATATCTATCTAGCTGCATCATTGGTTTATTTTCGAATTTGTGGTCAATATTTTGTAATTTTTTATGACCCCCGACCTGTCCAAATTTGCAAAAAATGGGTTTGCAGAAAAGTGACCAGATCCCAGCACTGCTTAGCCCATAACTTTTGAAATTTTTACCCGATTAAAAAGTGGAATACCTCTCTGAATTTGTTATTAAAATATCTATCTAGCTGCATCATTGGTTTATTTTCGAATTTTTGGTTAATGTTTTGTAATTTTTTATGACCTGTCAAAATTTGCAAAAAATGGGTTTGCAGAAAAGTGACCAGATCCCAGCACTGCTTAGCCCATAACTTTTGAAATGTTTACCCGATTTAAAAGTGGAATACCTCTCTGTATTTGATATTAGAATATCTATCTAGCTGCATTATTTGTTTATTTTCGAATTTTTGGTCAATATTTTGTAATTTTTTATGACCCCCGACCTGTCAAAATTTGCAAAAAATGGGTTTGCAGAAAAGTGACCAGATCCCAGCACTGCTTAGCCCATCATTTTTGAAATTTTTACCCGATTTAAAAGTGGAATACCTCTCTGAATTTGTTATTAGAATATCTATCTAGCTGCATCATTGGTTTATTTTCGAATTTTTGGTCAATATTTTGTAATTTTTTATGACCCCCAACTTTTTTTAAAATTTGCAAAAAATGGGTTTGCAGAAAAGTGACCAGATCCCAGCACTGCTTAGCCCATCACTTTTGAAATTTTTACCCGATTTAAAAGTGGAATACCTCTCTGAATTTGTTATTAAAATATCTATCTAGCTGCATCATTGGTTTATTTTCAAATTTTTGGTCAATGTTTCGTAATTTTTTATGACCCCCAACCTGTCAAAATTTGCAAAAAATGGGTTTCCAGAAATGTGACCAGATCCCAGCACTGCTTAGCCCATAACTTTTGAAATGTTTACCCGATTTAAAAGTGGAATACCTCTCTGAATTTGATATTAGAATATCTATCTAGCTGCATTATTGGTTTATTTTCGAATTTTTGGTCAATATTTTGTAATTTTTTATGACCCCCCGACCTGTCAAAATTAGCAAAAAATGGGTTTGCAGAAAAGTGACCAGATCCCTGCACTGCTTAGCCCATAACTTTTGAAATTTTTACCCGATTTAAAAGTGGAATACCTCTCTGAATTTGTTATTAAAATATCTATCTAGCTGCATCATTGGTTTATTTTCGAATTTTTGGTCAGTGTTTTGTAATTTTTTATGACCCCCGACCTGTCAAAATTTGCAAAAAATGGGTTTGCAGAAAAGTGACCAGATCCCAGCACTGCTTAGCCCATAACTTTTGAAATTTTTACCCGATTTAAAAGTGGAATACCTCTCTGAATTTGTTATTAAAATATCTATCTAGCTGCATCATTGGTTTATTTTCGAATTTTTGGTCAATATTTTGTAATTTTTTATGACCCCCGACCTGTCAAAATTTGCAAAAAATGGGTTTCCAGAAAAGTGACCAGATCCCAGCACTGCTTAGCCCAAACTTTTGAAATTTTTACCCGATTTAAAAGTGGAATACCTCTCTGAATTTGTTATTAGAATATCTATCTAGCTGCATCATTGGTTTATTTTCGAATTTGTGGTCAATATTTTGTAGTTTTTTATGACCCCCGACCTGTCAAAATTTGCAAAAAATGGGTTTGCAGAAAAGTGACCAGATCCCAGCACTGCTTAGCCCATAACTTTTGAAATTTTTACCCGATTAAAAAGTGGAATACCTCTCTGAATTTGTTATTAAAATATCTATCTAGCTGCATCATTGGTTTATTTTCGAATTTTTGGTTAATGTTTTGTAATTTTTTATGACCCCCGACCTGTGAAAATTTGCAAAAAATGGGTTTGCAGAAAAGTGACCAGATCCCAGCACTGCTTAGCCCATAACTTTTGAAATGTTTACCCGATTTAAAAGTGGAATACCTCTCTGAATTTGTTATTAAAATATCTATCTAGCTGCATCATTGGTTTATTTTCGAATTTTTGGTCAATATTTTGTAATTTTTTATGACCCCCGACCTGTCAAAATTTGCAAAAAATGGGTTTGCAGAAAAGTGACCAGATCCCAGCACTGCTTAGCCCATCACTTTTGAAATTTTTACCCGATTTAAAAGTGGAATACCTCTCTGAATTTGTTATTAAAATATCTATCTAGCTGCATCATTGGTTTATTTTCGAATTTTTGGTTAATATTTTGTTATTTTTTATGACCCCCGACTTGTCAAAATTTGCAAAAAATGGGTTTCCAGAAAAGTGACCAGATCCCAGCACTGCTTAGCCCATAACTTTTGAAATGTTTACCCGATTTAAATGTGGAATACCTCTCTGAATTTGTTATTAAAATATCTATCTAGCTGCATCATTGGTTTGTTTTCGAATTTTTGGTCAATATTTTGTAATTTTTTATGACCCCCGACCTGTCAAAATTTGCAAAAAATGGGTTTGCAGAAAAGTGACCAGATCCCAGCACTGCTTAGCCCATAACTTTTGAAATTTTTACCCGATTAAAAAGTGGAATACCTCTCAGAATTTGTTATTAAAATATCTATCTAGCTGCATCATTGGTTTATTTTCGAATTTTTGGTTAATGTTTTGTAATTTTTTATGACCCCCGACCTGTGAAAATTTGCAAAAAATGGGTTTCCAGAAAAGTGACCAGATCCCAGCACTGCTTATCCCATAACTTTTGAAATGTTTACCCGATTTAAAAGTGGAATACCTCTCTGAATTTGTTATTAAAATATCTATCTAGCTGCATCATTGGTTTATTTTCGAATTTTTGGTCAATATTTTGTAATTTTTTATGACCCCCGACCTGTCAAAATTTGCAAAAAATGGGTTTGCAGAAAAGTGACCAGATCCCAGCACTGCTTAGCCCATCACTTTTGAAATTTTTACCCGATTTAAAAGTGGAATACCTCTCTGAATTTGTTATTAAAATATCTATCTAGCTGCATCATTGGTTTATTTTCGAATTTTTGGTTAATATTTTGTTATTTTTTATGACCCCCGACTTGTCAAAATTTGCAAAAAATGGGTTTCCAGAAAAGTGACCAGATCCCAGCACTGCTTAGCCCATAACTTTTGAAATGTTTACCCGATTTAAATGTGGAATACCTCTCTGAATTTGTTATTAAAATATCTATCTAGCTGCATCATTGGTTTGTTTTCGAATTTTTGGTCAATATTTTGTAATTTTTTATGACCCCCGACCTGTCAAAATTTGCAAAAAATGGGTTTCCAGAAAAGTGACCAGATCCCAGCTTTGCTTAGCCCAAAACTTTTGAAATTTTTACCCGATTTAAAAGTGGAATACCTCTCTGAATTTGTTATTAAAATATCTATCTAGCTGCATCATTGGTTTATTTTCGAATTTTTGGTCAATATTTTGTAATTTTTTATGACCCTCGACCTGTCAAAATTTGCAAAAAATGGGTTTGCAGAAAAGTGACCAGATCCCAGCACAACTTATCCCATAACTTTTGAAATTTTTACCCGATTTAAAAGTGGAATACCTCTCTGAATTTGTTATTAAAATATCTATCTAGCTGCATTATTGGTTTATTTTCGAAATTTTGGTTAATATTATGTAATTTTTTATGACCCCCGGCCTGTCAAAATTAGCAAACAATGGGTTTGCAGAAAAGTGACCAGACCCCAGCACTGCTTAGCCCATAACTTTTGAAATTTTTACACGATTTAAAAGTGGAATACCTCTCTGAATTTGTTTTTAAAATATCTATCTAGCTGCATTATTGGTTTATTTTCGAATTTTTTGGTCAATATTTTGTAATTTTTTATGACCCCCGACCTGTCAAAATTTGCAAAAAATGGGTTTGCAGAAAAGTGACCAGATCCCAGCACTGCTTAGCCCATAACTTTTGAAATTTTTACCCGATTTAAAAGTGGAATACTCTCTGAATTTGTTATTAAAATTTCTATCTAGCTGCATCATTGGTTTATTTTCGAATTTTTGGTCAATATTATGTAATTTTTTATGACCCCCCGACCTGTCAAAATTTGCAAAAAATGAGTTTGCAGAAAAGTGACCAGATCCCAGCACTGCTTAGCCCATAACTTTTGAAATTTTTACCCGATTTAAAAGTGGAATACCTCTCTGAATTTGTTATTAGAATATCTATCTAGCTGCATTATTGGTTTATTTTCGAATTTTTGGTCAATATTTTGTAATTTTTTATGACCCCCGACCTGTCAAAATTTGCAAAAAATGGGTTTGCAGAAAAGTGACCAGATCCCAGCACTGCTTAGCCCATAACTTTTGAAATTTTTACCCGATTTAAAAGTGGAATACCTCTCTGAATTTGTTATTAAAATATCTATCTAGCTGCATCATTGGTTTGTTTTCGAATTATTGGTCAATATTTTGTAATTTTTTATGACCCCCGACCTGTAAAAATTAGCAAAAAATGGGTTTCCAGAAAAGTGACCAGATCCCAGCACTGCTTAGCCCATAACTTTTGAAATTTTTACCCGATTTAAAAGTGGAATACCTCTCTGAATTTGTTATTAGAATATCTATCTAGCTACATTATTGGTTTATTTTCGAATTTTTGGTAAATATATGGTAATTTTTTGTGACCCCCGACCTGTCAAAATTTGCAAAAAATGGGTTTTCAGAAAAGTGACAAGATCCCAGCACTGCTTAGCCCATAACTTTTGAAATTTTTACCCGATTTAAAAGTGGAATACCTCTCTGAATTTGTTATTAAAATATCTATCTAGCTGCATTATTGGTTTATTTTCGAAATTTTGGTTGATATTTTGTAATTTTTTATGACCCCCGACCTGTCAAAATTTGCAAAAAATGGGTTTGCAGAAAAGTGACCAGATCCCAGCACTGCTTAGCCCATAACTTTTGAAATGTTTACACGATTTAAAAGTGGAATACCTCTCTGAATTTGTTATTAGAATATCTATCTAGCTGCATCATTGGTTTATTTTCGAATTTTTGGTCAATATTTTGTTATTTTTTATGACCCCCGACCTGTCAAAATTTGCAAAAAATGGGTTTCCAGAAAAGTGACCAGATCCCAGCACTGCTTAGCCCAAACTTTTGAAATTTTTACCCGATTTAAAAGTGGAATACCTCTCTGAATTTGTTATTAAAATATCTATCTAGCTGCATTATTGGTTTATTTTCGAATTTTTGGTCAATATTTTGTAATTATTTATGACCCCCGACCTGTCAAAATTTGCAAAAAATGGGTTTCCAGAAAAGTGACCAGATCCCAGCACTGCTTAGCCCAAACTTTTGAAATTTTTACCCGATTTAAAAGTGGAATACCTCTCTGAATTTGTTATTAAAATATCTATCTAGCTGCATCATTGGTTTATTTTCGAATTTTTGGTCAATATTTTGTAATTTTTTATGACCCCCCGACCTGTCAAAATTTGCAAAAAATGGGTTTGCAGAAAAGTGACCAGATCCCAGCACTGCTTAGCCCATAACTTTTGAAATTTTTACCCGATTTAAAAGTGGAATACCTCTCTGAATTTGTTATTAAAAAATCTATCTAGCTGCATCATTGGTTTATTTTCGAATTTTTGGTTAATATTTTGTAATTTTTTATGACCCCCGACCTGTCAAAATTTGCAAAAAATGGGTTTGCAGAAAAGTGACCAGATCCCAGCACTGCTTAGCCCATCACTTTTGAAATTTTTACCCGATTTAAAAGTGGAATACCTCTCTGAATTTGTTATTAAAATATCTATCTAGCTGCATCATTGGTTTATTTTCGAGTTTTTGGTCAATATTTTGTAGTTTTTTATCACCCCCGACCTGTCAAAATTTGCAAAAAATGGGTTTGCAGAAAAGTGACCAGATCCCAGCACTGCTTAGCCCATAACTTTTGAAATTTTTACCCGATTTAAAAGTGGAATACCTCTCTGAATTTGTTATTAGAATATCTATCTAGCTGCATTATTGGTTTATTTTTGAATTTTTTGTTGATATTTTGTAACTTTTCATGACCCCCGACCTGTCAAAATTTGCAAAAAAAGGGTTTGCAGAAAAGTGTCCAGATCCCAGCACTGCTTAGCCCATAACTTTTGAAATTTTTACCTGATTTAAAAGTGGAATACCTCTCTGAATTTGTTATTAAAATATCTATCTAGCTGCATTATTGGTTTATTTTCGAAATTTTGGTTGATATTTTGTAATTTTTTATGACCCCCGACCTGTCAAAATTTGCAAAAAATGGGTTTGCAGAAAAGTGACCAGATCCCAGCACTGCTTAGCCCATAACTTTTGAAATTTTTACCCGATTTAAAAGTGGAATACCTCTCTGAATTTGTTATTAGAATATCTATCTAGCTGCATCATTGGTTTATTTTCTAATTTTTGGTCAATATTTTGTAACTTTTCATGACCCCCGACCTGTCAAAATTTGCAAAAAAAGGGTTTGCAGAAAAGTGTCCAGATCCCAGCACTGCTTAGCCCATAACTTTTGAAATTTTTACCTGATTTAAAAGTGGAATACCTCTCTGAATTTGTTGTTAAAATATCTATCTAGCTGCATTATTGGTTTATTTTCGAAATTTTGGTTGATATTTTGTAATTTTTTATGACCCCCGACCTGTCAAAATTTGCAAAAAATGGGTTTGCAGAAAAGTGACCAGATCCCAGCACTGCTTAGCCCATAACTTTTGAAATGTTTACACGATTTAAAAGTGGAATACCTCTCTGAATTTGTTATTAAAATATCTATCTAGCTGCATCATTGGTTTATTTTCGAATTTTTGGTCAATATTTTGTTATTTTTTATGACCCCCGACCTGTCAAAATTTGCAAAAAATGGGTTTCCAGAAAAGTGACCAGATCCCAGCACTGCTTAGCCCAAACTTTTGAAATTTTTACCCGATTTAAAAGTGGAATACCTCTCTGAATTTGTTATTAAAAAATCTATCTAGCTGCATCATTGGTTTATTTTCGATTTTTTGGTCAATATTTTGTAATTATTTATGACCCCCGACCTGTCAAAATTTGCAAAAAATGGGTTTGCAGAAAAGTGACCAGATCCCTGCACTGCTTAGCCCATAACTTTTGAAATTTTTACCCGATTTAAAAGTGGAATACCTCTCTGAATTTGCTCTTAAAATATCTATCTAGCTGCATTATTGGTTTATTTTCGAATTTTTGGTTAATATTTTGTAATTTTTTATGACCCCCGACCTGTCCAAATTTGCAAAAAATGGGTTTGCAGAAAAGTGACCAGATCCCAGCACTGCTTAGCCCATCACTTTTGAAATTTTTACCCGATTTAAAAGTGGAATACCTCTCTGAATTTGTTATTAAAATATCTATCTAGCTGCATCATTGGTTTATTTTCGAGTTTTTGGTCAATATTTTGTTATTTTTTATGACCCCCGACCTGTCAAAATTTGCAAAAAATGGGTTTGCAGAAAAGTGACCAGATCCCAGCACTGCTTAGCCCATAACTTTTGAAATTTTTACCCGATTTAAAAGTGGAATACCTCTCTGAATTTGTTATTAAAATATCTATCTAGCTGCATTATTGGTTTATTTTCGAAATTTTGGTTGATATTTTGTAATTTTTTATGACCCCCGACCTGTCAAAATTTGCAAAAAATGGGTTTGCAGAAAAGTGACCAGATCCCAGCACTGCTTAGCCCATAACTTTTGAAATGTTTACACGATTTAAAAGTGGAATACCTCTCTGAATTTGTTATTAGAATATCTATCTAGCTGCATCATTGGTTTATTTTCGAATTTTTGGTCAATATTTTGTTATTTTTTATGACCCCCGACCTGTCAAAATTTGCAAAAAATGGGTTTCCAGAAAAGTGACCAGATCCCAGCACTGCTTAGCCCAAACTTTTGAAATTTTTACCCGATTTAAAAGTGGAATACCTCTCTGAATTTGTTATTAAAAAATCTATCTAGCTGCATCATTGGTTTATTTTCGAATTTTTGGTCAATATTTTGTAATTATTTATGACCCCCGACCTGTCAAAATTTGCAAAAAATGGGT
This sequence comes from Drosophila ficusphila, assembly GCF_018152265.1. NCBI lineage: Eukaryota > Metazoa > Arthropoda > Insecta > Diptera > Drosophilidae > Drosophila > Drosophila ficusphila. The sequence goes on from NW_025064125.1 coordinate 16,235, forward strand.
TTCCAGAAAAGTGACCAGATCCCTGCACTGCTTAGCCCATAACTTTTGAAATTTTTACACGATTTAAAAGTGGAATACCTCTCTGAATTTGTTTTTAAAATATCTATCTAGCTGCATTATTGGTTTATTTTCGAATTTTTGGTCAATATTTTGTAATTTTTTATGACCCCCGACCTGTCAAAATTTGAAAAAAATGGGTTTGCAGAAAAGTGACCAGATCCCAGCACTGCTTAGCCCATAACTTTTGAAATTTTTACCCGATTTAAAAGTGGAATACCTCTCTGAATTTGTTATTAAAAAATCTATCTAGCTGCATCATTGGTTTATTTTCGAATTTATGGTTAATATTTTGTAATTTTTTATGACCCCCGGCCTGTCAAAATTAGCAAAAAATGGGTTTGCAGAAAAGTGACCAGACCCCAGCACTGCTTAGCCCATAACTTTTGAAATTTTTACACGATTTAAAAGTGGAATACCTCTCTGAATTTGTTTTTAAAATATCTATCTAGCTGCATTATTGGTTTATTTTCGAATTTTTGGTCAATATTTTGTAATTTTTTATGACCCCCGACCTGTCAAAATTTGAAAAAAATGGGTTTGCAGAAAAGTGACCAGATCCCAGCACTGCTTAGCCCATAACTTTTGAAATTTTTACCCGATTTAAAAGTGGAATACCTCTCTGAATTTGTTATTAAAAAATCTATCTAGCTGCATCATTGGTTTATTTTCGAATTTATGGTTAATATTTTGTAATTTTTTATGACCCCCGACCTGTCCAAATTTGCAAAAAATGGGTTTGCAGAAAAGTGACCAGATCCCAGCACTGCTTAGCCCATCACTTTTGAAATTTTTACCCGATTTAAAAGTGGAATACCTCTCTGAATTTGTTATTAAAATATCTATCTAGCTGCATCATTGGTTTATTTTCGAATTTTTGGTTGATATTTTGTAATTTTTTATGACCCCCGACCTGTCAAAATTTGCAAAAAATGGGTTTCCAGAAAAGTGACCAGATCCCAGCACTGCTTAGCCCATCACTTTTGAAATTTTTACCCTATTTAAAAGTGGAATACCTCTCTGAATTTGTTATTAAAATATCTATCTAGCTGCATCATTGGTTTATTTTCGAAATTTTGGTTAATATTATGTAATTTTTTATGACCCCCGGCCTGTCAAAATTAGCAAAAAATGGGTTTGCAGAAAAGTGACCAGATCCCAGCACTGCTTAGCCCATCACTTTTGAAATTTTTACCCGATTTAAAAGTGGAATACCTCTCTGAATTTGTTATTAAAAAATCTATCTAGCTGCATCATTGGTTTATTTTCGAATTTTTGGTCAATATTTTGTAATTATTTATGACCCCCGACCTGTCAAAATTTGCAAAAAATGGGTTTCCAGAAAAGTGACCAGATCCCAGCACTGCTTAGCCCATAACTTTTGAAATTTTTACCCGATTTAAAAGTGGAATACCTCTCTGAATTTGTTATTAAAATATCTATCTGGCTGCATTATTGGTTTATTTTCGAATTTTTGGTCAATAATATGTAATTTTTTATGACCCCCGACCTGTCAAAATTTGCAAAAAATGGGTTTGCAGAAAAGTGACCAGATCCCAGCACTGCTTAGCCCATAACTTTTGAAATTTTTACCCGATTTAAAAGTGGAATACCTCTCTGAATTTGTTATTAAAAAATCTATCTAGCTGCATCATTGGTTTATTTTCGAATTTTTGGTTGATATTTTGTAATTTTTTATGACATCTGACCTGTCAAAATTTGCAAAAAATGGGTTTGCAGAAAAGTGACCAGATCCCAGCACTGCTTAGCCCATCACTTTTGAAATTTTTACCCGATTTAAAAGTGGAATACCTCTCTGAATTTGTTATTAAAAAATCTATCTAGCTGCATCATTGGTTTATTTTCGAATTTTTGGTGAATATTTTGTAATTTTTTTATCACCCCAGACCTGTCCAAATTTGCAAAAAATGGGTTTGCAGAAAAGTGACCAGATCTCAGCACTGCTTAGCCCATCACTTTTGAAATTTTTACCCGATTTAAAAGTGGAATACCTCTCTGAATTTGTTATTAGAATATCTATCTAGCTGCATCATTGGTTTATTTTCGAATTTTTGGTCAATATTTTGTAATTTTTTGTGACCCCCGACCTGTCAAAATTTGCAAAAAATGGGTTTGCAGAAAAGTGACCAGATCCCAGCACTGCATAGCCCATAACTTTTGAAATTTTTACCCAATTTAAAAGTGGAATACCTCTCTGAATTTGTTATTAAAAAATCTATCTAGCTGCATCATTGGTTTATTTTCGAATTTTCGGTCAATATTTTGTTACTTTTTATGACCCCCGACCTGTCAAAATTTGCAAAAAATGGGTTTGCAGAAAAGTGACCAGATCATAGCACTGCTTAGCCTATAACTTTTGAAATTTTTACCCGATTTAAAAGTGGAATATCTCTTTGAATTTGTTATTAAAATATCTATCTAGCTGCATCATTGGTTTATTTTCGAATTTTTGGTCAATAATATGTAATTTTTTATGACCCCCGACCTGTCAAAATTTGCAAAAAATGGGTTTCCAGAAAAGTGACCAGATCCCAGCACTGCTTAGCCCATCACTTTTGAAATTTTTACCCGATTTAAAAGTGGAATACCTCTCTGAATTTGTTATTAAAATATCTATCTAGCTGCATCATTGGTTTATTTTCGAATTTTTGGTGAATATTTTGTAATTTTTTATCACCCCCGACCTGTCAAAATTTGCAAAAAATGGGTTTGCAGAAAAGTGACCAGATCTCAGCACTGCTTAGCCCATAACTTTTGAAATTTTTACCCGATTTAAAAGTGGAATACCTCTCTGAATTTGTTATTAAAATATCTATCTAGCTGCATCATTGGTTTATTTTCGAATTTTTGGTCAATATTTTGTAATTTTTTATGACCCCCGACCTGTCAAAATTTGCAAAAAATGGGTTTGCAGAAAAGTGACCAGATCCCAGCACTGCTTAGCCCATAACTTTTGAAATTTTTACCCGATTTAAAAGTGGAATACCTCTCAGAATTTGCTATTAAAATATCTATCTAGCTGCATTATTGGTTTATTTTCGAATTTTTGGTCAATATTTTGTAATTTTTTATGCCCCCGACCTGTCAAAATTTGCAAAAAAAGGGTTTGCAGAAAAGTGACCAGATCCCAGCACTGCTTAGCCCATAACTTTTGAAATGTTTACACGATTTAAAAGTGGAATACCTCTCTGAATTTGTTATTAGAATATCTATCTAGCTGCATCATTGGTTTATTTTCGAATTTTTGGTCAATATTTTGTAATTTTTTATGACCCCCGACCTGTCAAAATTTGCAAAAAATGGGTTTGCAGAAAAGTGACCAGATCCCAGCACTGCTTAGCCCATAACTTTTGAAATGTTTACCCGATTTAAAAGTGGAATTCCTCTCTGAATTTGTTGTTAGAATATCTATCTAGCTGCATCATTGGTTTATTTTCGAGTTTTTGGTCAATATTTTGTAATTTTTTGTGACCCCCGACCTGTCAAAATTTGCAAAAAATGGGTTTGCAGAAAAGTGACCAGATCCCAGCACTGCTTAGCCCATAACTTTTGAAATTTTTACCCGATTTAAAAGTGGAATACCACTCTGAATTTGTTATTAAAATATCTATCTAGCTGCATCATTGGTTTATTTTCGAATTTTTGGTCAATATTTTGTAATTTTTTGTGACCCCCGACCTGTCAAAATTTGAAAAAAATGGGTTTGCAGAAAAGTGACCAGATCCCAGCACTGCTTAGCCCATAACTTTTGAAATTTTTACCCGATTTAAAAGTGGAATATCTCTTTGAATTTGTTATTAAAATATCTATCTAGCTGCATCATTGGTTTATTTTCGAATTTTTGGTCAATATTTTGTAATTTTTTATGACCCCCGACCTGTCAAAATTTGCAAAAAAAAGGGTTTCCAGAAAAGTGACCAGATCCCAGCACTGCTTAGCCCATCACTTTTGAAATGTTTACACGATTTAAAAGTGGAATACCTCTCTGAATTTGTTAATAAAATATCTATCTAGCTGCATCATTGGTTTATTTTCGAGTTTTTGGTCAATATTTTGTAATTTTTTGTGACCCCCGACCTGTCAAAATTTGCAAAAAATGGGTTTGCAGAAAAGTGACCAGATCCCAGCACTGCTTAGCCCATAACTTTTGAAATTTTTACCCGATTTAAAAGTGGAATACCTCTCTGAATTTGTTATTAAAATATCTATCTAGCTGCATCATTGGTTTATTTTCGAGTTTTTGGTCAATCTTTTGTAATTTTTTGTGACCCCCGACCTGTCAAAATTTGCAAAAAATGGGTTTGCAGAAAAGTGACCAGATCCCAGCACTGCTTAGCCCATAACTTTTGAAATTTTTACCCGATTTAAAAGTGGAATATCTCTTTGAATTTGTTATTAAAATATCTATCTAGCTGCATCATTGGTTTATTTTCGAATTTTTGGTCAATATTTTGTAATTTTTTATGACCCCCGACCTGTCAAAATTTGCAAAAAAAAAGGGTTTCCAGAAAAGTGACCAGATCCCAGCACTGCTTAGCCCATCACTTTTGAAATGTTTACACGATTTAAAAGTGGAATACCTCTCTGAATTTGTTAATAAAATATCTATCTAGCTGCATCATTGGTTTATTTTCGAGTTTTTGGTCAATATTTTGTAATTTTTTTGACCCCCGACCTGTCAAAATTTGCAAAAAATGGGTTTGCAGAAAAGTGACCAGATCCCAGCACTGCTTAGCCCATCACTTTTGAAATTTTTACCCGATTTAAAAGTGGAATACCTCTCTGAATTTGTTATTAAAATATCTATCTAGCTGCATCATTGGTTTATTTTCGAGTTTTTGGTCAATATTTTGTAATTTTTTGTGACCCCCGACCTGTCAAAATTTGCAAAAAATGGGTTTGCAGAAAAGTGACCAGATCCCAGCACTGCTTAGCCCATAACTTTTGAAATTTTTACCCGATTTAAAAGTGGAATACCTCTCTGAATTTGTTATTAAAATATCTATCTAGCTGCATCATTGGTTTATTTTCGAATTTTTGGTCAATATTTTGTAATTTTTTGTGACCCCCGACCTGTCAAAATTTGCAAAAAATGGGTTTCCAGAAAAGTGACCAGATCCCAGCACTGCTTAGCCCATCACTTTTGAAATTTTTACCCGATTTAAAAGTGGAATACCTCTCTGAATTTGTTATTAGAATATCTATCTAGCTGCATCATTGGTTTATTTTCGAATTTTTGGTCAATATTTTGTAATTTTTTATGACCCCCGACCTGTCAAAATTTGCAAAAAATGGGTTTGCAGAAAAGTGACCAGATCCCAGCACTGCTTAGCCCATAACTTTTGAAATGTTTACCCGATTTAAAAGTGGAATTCCTCTCTGAATTTGTTGTTAGAATATCTATCTAGCTGCATCATTGGTTTATTTTCGAATTTTTGGTCAATGTTTCGTAATTTTTTGTGACCCCCGACCTGTCAAAATTTGCAAAAAATGGGTTTGCAGAAAAGTGACCAGATCCCAGCACTGCTTATCCCAAACCTTTTGAAATTTTTACCCGATTTAAAAGTGGAATACCACTCTGAATTTGTTATTAAAATATCTATCTAGCTGCATCATTGGTTTATTTTCGAATTTTTGGTCAATATTTTGTAATTTTTTGTGACCCCCGACCTGTCAAAATTTGCAAAAAATGGGTTTGCAGAAAAGTGACCAGATCCCAGCACTGCTTAGCCCATAACTTTTGAAATTTTTACCCGATTTAAAAGTGGAATATCTCTTTGAATTTGTTATTAAAATATCTATCTAGCTGCATCATTGGTTTATTTTCGAATTTTTGGTCAATATTTTGTAATTTTTTATGACCCCCGACCTGTCAAAATTTGCAAAAAAAGGGTTTCCAGAAAAGTGACCAGATCCCAGCACTGCTTAGCCCATCACTTTTGAAATGTTTACACGATTTAAAAGTGGAATACCTCTCTGAATTTGTTATTAAAATATCTATCTAGCTGCATTATTGGTTTATTTTCGAATTTTTGGTCAATATTTTGTAATTTTTTGTGACCCCCGACCTGTCAAAATTTGCAAAAAATGGGTTTCCAGAAAAGTGACCAGATCCCAGCACTGCTTAGCCCATCACTTTTGAAATTTTTACCCGATTTAAAAGTGGAATACCTCTCTGAATTTGTTATTAGAATATCTATCTAGCTGCATCATTGGTTTATTTTCGAATTTTTGGTCAATATTTTGTAATTTTTTATGACCCCCGACCTGTCAAAATTTGCAAAAAATGGGTTTGCAGAAAAGTGACCAGATCCCAGCACTGCTTAGCCCATAACTTTTGAAATGTTTACCCGATTTAAAAGTGGAATTCCTCTCTGAATTTGTTGTTAGAATATCTATCTAGCTGCATCATTGGTTTATTTTCGAGTTTTTGGTCAATATTTTGTAATTTTTTGTGACCCCCGACCTGTCAAAATTTGCAAAAAATGGGTTTGCAGAAAAGTGACCAGATCCCAGCACTGCTTAGCCCATAACTTTTGAAATTTTTACCCGATTTAAAAGTGGAATACCACTCTGAATTTGTTATTAAAATATCTATCTAGCTGCATCATTGGTTTATTTTCGAATTTTTGGTCAATATTTTGTAATTTTTTGTGACCCCCGACCTGTCAAAATTTGCAAAAAAAAAGGGTTTCCAGAAAAGTGACCAGATCCCAGCACTGCTTAGCCCATAACTTTTGAAATTTTTACCCGATTTAAAAGTGGAATATCTCTTTGAATTTGTTATTAAAATATCTATCTAGCTGCATCATTGGTTTATTTTCGAATTTTTGGTCAATATTTTGTAATTTTTTATGACCCCCGACCTGTCAAAATTTGCAAAAAAAGGGTTTCCAGAAAAGTGACCAGATCCCAGCACTGCTTAGCCCATCACTTTTGAAATGTTTACACGATTTAAAAGTGGAATACCTCTCTGAATTTGTTAATAAAATATCTATCTAGCTGCATCATTGGTTTATTTTCGAGTTTTTGGTCAATATTTTGTAATTTTTTGTGACCCCCGACCTGTCAAAATTTGCAAAAAATGGGTTTGCAGAAAAGTGACCAGATCCCAGCACTGCTTAGCCCATAACTTTTGAAATTTTTACCCGATTTAAAAGTGGAATACCTCTCTGAATTTGTTATTAAAAAATCTATCTAGCTGCATCATTGGTTTATTTTCGAATTTTCGGTCAATATTTTGTTACTTTTTATGACCCCCGACCTGTCAAAATTTGCAAAAAATGGGTTTGCAGAAAAGTGACCAGATCCCAGCACTGCTTAGCCCATAACTTTTGAAATTTTTACCCGATTTAAAAGTGGAATATCTCTTTGAATTTGTTATTAAAATATCTATCTAGCTGCATCATTGGTTTATTTTCGAATTTTTGGTCAATATTTTGTAATTTTTTATGACCCCCGACCTGTCAAAATTTGCAAAAAAAAGGGTTTCCAGAAAAGTGACCAGATCCCAGCACTGCTTAGCCCATCACTTTTGAAATGTTTACACGATTTAAAAGTGGAATACCTCTCTGAATTTGTTAATAAAATATCTATCTAGCTGCATCATTGGTTTATTTTCGAGTTTTTGGTCAATATTTTGTAATTTTTTGTGACCCCCGACCTGTCAAAATTTGCAAAAAATGGGTTTGCAGAAAAGTGACCAGATCCCAGCACTGCTTAGCCCATCACTTTTGAAATTTTTACCCGATTTAAAAGTGGAATACCTCTCTGAATTTGTTATTAAAATATCTATCTAGCTGCATCATTGGTTTATTTTCGAGTTTTTGGTCAATATTTTGTAATTTTTTGTGACCCCCGACCTGTCAAAATTTGCAAAAAATGGGTTTGTAGAAAAGTGACCAGATCCCAGCACTGCTTAGCCCATAACTTTTGAAATTTTTACCCGATTTAAAAGTGGAATACCTCTCTGAATTTGTTATTAAAATATCTATCTAGCTGCATCATTGGTTTATTTTCGAATTTTTGGTCAATATTTTGTAGTTTTTTATGACCCCCGACCTGTCAAAATTTGCAAAAAATGGGTTTGCAGAAAAGTGACCAGATCCCAGCACTGCTTAGCCCATCACTTTTGAAATTTTTACCCGATTTAAAAGTGGAATACCTCTCTGAATTTGTTATTAAAATATCTATCTAGCTGCATCATTGGTTTATTTTCGAATTTTTGGTCAATATTTTGTAATTTTTTGTGACCCCCGACCTGTCAAAATTTGCAAAAAAATGGGTTTCCAGAAAAGTGACCAGATCCCAGCACTGCTTAGCCCATCACTTTTGAAATTTTTACCCGATTTAAAAGTGGAATATCTCTTTGAATTTGTTATTAAAATATCTATCTAGCTGCATCATTGGTTTATTTTCGAATTTTTGGTCAATATTTTGTAATTTTTTATGACCCCCGACCTGTCAAAATTTGCAAAAAAAAGGGTTTCCAGAAAAGTGACCAGATCCCAGCACTGCTTAGCCCATCACTTTTGAAATGTTTACACGATTTAAAAGTGGAATACCTCTCTGAATTTGTTAATAAAATATCTATCTAGCTGCATCATTGGTTTATTTTCGAGTTTTTGGTCAATATTTTGTAATTTTTTGTGACCCCCGACCTGTCAAAATTTGCAAAAAATGGGTTTGCAGAAAAGTGACCAGATCCCAGCACTGCTTAGCCCATAACTTTTGAAATTTTTACCCGATTTAAAAGTGGAATACCTCTCTGAATTTGTTATTAAAAAATCTATCTAGCTGCATCATTGGTTTATTTTCGAATTTTCGGTCAATATTTTGTTACTTTTTATGACCCCCGACCTGTCAAAATTTGCAAAAAATGGGTTTGCAGAAAAGTGACCAGATCCCAGCACTGCTTAGCCCATAACTTTTGAAATTTTTACCCGATTTAAAAGTGAAATACCTCTCTGAATTTGTTATTAAAATATCTATCTAGCTGCATCATTGGTTTATTTTCGAATTTTTGGTCAATATTTTGTAATTTTTTGTGACCCCCGACCTGTCAAAATTTGCAAAAAATGGGTTTGCAGAAAAGTGACCAGATCCCAGCACTGCTTAGCCCATAACTTTTGAAATTTTTACCCGATTTAAAAGTGGAATATCTCTTTGAATTTGTTATTAAAATATCTATCTAGCTGCATCATTGGTTTATTTTCGAATTTTTGGTCAATATTTTGTAATTTTTTATGACCCCCGACCTGTCAAAATTTGCAAAAAAAAGGGTTTCCAGAAAAGTGACCAGATCCCAGCACTGCTTAGCCCATCACTTTTGAAATGTTTACACGATTTAAAAGTGGAATACCTCTCTGAATTTGTTAATAAAATATCTATCTAGCTGCATCATTGGTTTATTTTCGAGTTTTTGGTCAATATTTTGTAATTTTTTGTGACCCCCGACCTGTCAAAATTTGCAAAAAATGGGTTTGCAGAAAAGTGACCAGATCCCAGCACTGCTTAGCCCATCACTTTTGAAATTTTTACCCGATTTAAAAGTGGAATACCTCTCTGAATTTGTTATTAAAATATCTATCTAGCTGCATCATTGGTTTATTTTCGAATTTTTGGTGAATATTTTGTAATTTTTTATCACCCCCGACCTGTCAAAATTTGCAAAAAATGGGTTTGCAGAAAAGTGACCAGATCTCAGCACTGCTTAGCCCATAACTTTTGAAATTTTTACCCGATTTAAAAGTGGAATACCTCTCTGAATTTGTTATTAAAATATCTATCTAGCTGCATCATTGGTTTATTTTCGAATTTTTGGTCAATATTTTGTAATTTTTTATGACCCTCGACCTGTCAAAATTTGCAAAAAATGGGTTTGCAGAAAAGTGACCAGATCCCAGCACTGCTTAGCCCATAACTTTTGAAATTTTTACCCGATTTAAAAGTGGAATACCTCTCAGAATTTGCTATTAAAATATCTATCTAGCTGCATTATTGGTTTATTTTCGAATTTTTGGTCAATATTTTGTAATTTTTTATGCCCCCGACCTGTCAAAATTTGCAAAAAAAGGGTTTCCAGAAAAGTGACCAGATCCCAGCACTGCTTAGCCCATAACTTTTGAAATGTTTACACGATTTAAAAGTGGAATACCTCTCTGAATTTGTTATTAGAATATCTATCTAGCTGCATCATTGGTTTATTTTGGAATTTTTGGTCAATATTTTGTAATTTTTTATGACCCCCGACCTGTCAAAATTTGCAAAAAATGGGTTTGCAGAAAAGTGACCAGATCCCAGCACTGCTTAGCCCATAACTTTTGAAATGTTTACCCGATTTAAAAGTGGAATTCCTCTCTGAATTTGTTGTTAGAATATCTATCTAGCTGCATCATTGGTTTATTTTCGAGTTTTTTGGTCAATATTTTGTAATTTTTTGTGACCCCCGACCTGTCAAAATTTGCAAAAAATGGGTTTGCAGAAAAGTGACCAGATCCCAGCACTGCTTAGCCCATAACTTTTGAAATTTTTACCCGATTTAAAAGTGGAATACCTCTCTGAATTTGTTATTAAAATATCTATCTAGCTGCATCATTGGTTTTTTTTTTCGAATTTTTGGTCAATATTTTGTAATTTTTTGTGACCCCCGACCTGTCAAAATTTGCAAAAAATGGGTTTGCAGAAAAGTGACCAGATCCCAGCACTGCTTAGCCCATAACTTTTGAAATTTTTACCCGATTTAAAAGTGGAATATCTCTCTGAATTTGTTATTAAAATATCTATCTAGCTGCATCATTGGTTTATTTTCGAATTTTTGGTCAATATTTTGTAATTTTTTATGACCCCCGACCTGTCAAAATTTGCAAAAAAAAGGGTTTCCAGAAAAGTGACCAGATCCCAGCACTGCTTAGCCCATCACTTTTGAAATGTTTACACGATTTAAAAGTGGAATACCTCTCTGAATTTGTTAATAAAATATCTATCTAGCTGCATCATTGGTTTATTTTCGAGTTTTTGGTCAATATTTTGTAATTTTTTGTGACCCCCGACCTGTCAAAATTTGCAAAAAATGGGTTTGCAGAAAAGTGACCAGATCCCAGCACTGCTTAGCCCATAACTTTTGAAATTTTTACCCGATTTAAAAGTGGAATACCTCTCTGAATTTGTTATTAAAATATCTATCTAGCTGCATCATTGGTTTATTTTCGAATTTTTGGTCAATATTATGTAATTTTTTATGACCCCCGACCTGTCAAAATTTGCAAAAAATGGGTTTCCAGAAAAGTGACCAGATCCCAGCACTGCTTAGCCCATCACTTTTGAAATTTTTACCCGATTTAAAAGTGGAATACCTCTCTGAATTTGTTATTAAAATATCTATCTAGCTGCATCATTGGTTTATTTTCGAATTTTTGGTGAATATTTTGTATTTTTTTATCACCCCCGACCTGTCAAAATTTGCAAAAAATGGGTTTGCAGAAAAGTGACCAGATCTCAGCACTGCTTAGCCCATAACTTTTGAAATTTTTACCCGATTTAAAAGTGGAATACCTCTCTGAATTTGTTATTAAAATATCTATCAAGCTGCATCATTGGTTTGTTTTCGAATTTTTGGTCAATATTTTGTAATTTTTTGTGACCCCCGACCTGTCAAAATTTGCAAAAAATGGGTTTGCAGAAAAGTGACCAGATCCCAGCACTGCTTAGCCCATAACTTTTGAAATTTTTTCCCGATTTAAAAGTGGAATACCTCTCTGAATTTGTTATTAAAATATCTATCTAGCTGCATCATTGGTTTATTTTCGAATTTTTGGTCAATATTATGTAATTTTTTATGACCCCCGACCTGTCAAAATTTGCAAAAAATGGGTTTCCAGAAAAGTGACCAGATCCCAGCACTGCTTAGCCCATCACTTTTGAAATTTTTACCCGATTTAAAAGTGGAATACCTCTCTGAATTTGTTATTAAAATATCTATCTAGCTGCATCATTGGTTTATTTTCGAATTTTTGGTCAATATTTTGTAATTTTTTATGACCCCCGACCTGTCAAAATTTGCAAAAAATGGGTTTCCAGAAAAGTGACCAGATCCCAGCACTGCTTAGCCCATCACTTTTGAAATTTTTACCCGATTTAAAAGTGGAATACCTCTCTGAATTTGTTATTAAAATATCTATCTAGCTGCATCATTGGTTTATTTTCGAATTTTTGGTGAATATTTTGTAATTTTTTGTGACCCCCGACCTGTCAAAATTTGCAAAAAAAAGGGTTTCCAGAAAAGTGACCAGATCCCAGCACTGCTTAGCCCATCACTTTTGAAATGTTTACCCGATTTAAAAGTGGAATATCTCTTTGAATTTGTTATTAAAATATCTATCTAGCTGCATCATTGGTTTATTTTCGAATTTTTGGTCAATATTTTGTAATTTTTTATGACCCCCGACCTGTCAAAATTTGCAAAAAAAGGGTTTCCAGAAAAGTGACCAGATCCCAGCACTGCTTAGCCCATCACTTTTGAAATGTTTACACGATTTAAAAGTGGAATACCTCTCTGAATTTGTTAATAAAATATCTATCTAGCTGCATCATTGGTTTATTTTCGAGTTTTTGGTCAATATTTTGTAATTTTTTGTGACCCCCGACCTGTCAAAATTTGCAAAAAATGGGTTTGCAGAAAAGTGACCAGATCCCAGCACTGCTTAGCCCATAACTTTTGAAATTTTTACCCGATTTAAAAGTGGAATACCTCTCAGAATTTGTTATTAAAATATCTATCTAGCTGCATCATTGGTTTATTTTCGAATTTTTGGTCAATATTTTGTAATTTTTTATGACCCCCGACCTGTCAAAATTTGCAAAAAATGGGTTTGCAGAAAAGTGACCAGATCCCAGCACTGCTTAGCCCATAACTTTTGAAATGTTTACACGATTTAAAAGTGGAATTCCTCTCTGAATTTGTTGTTAGAATATCTATCTAGCTGCATCATTGGTTTATTTTCGAGTTTTTGGTCAATATTTTGTTTTTTTGTGACCCCCGACCTGTCAAAATTTGCAAAAAATGGGTTTGCAGAAAAATGACCAGATCCCAGCACTGCTTAGCCCATAACTTTTGAAATTTTTACCCGATTTAAAAGTGGAATACCTCTCTGAATTTGTTATTAAAATATCTATCTAGCTGCATTATTGGTTTGTTTTCGAATTTTTGGTCAATATTTTGTAATTTTTTATGACCCCCGACCTGTCAAAATTTGCAAAAAATGGGTTTCCAGAAAAGTGACCAGATCCCAGCACTGCTTAGCCCATAACTTTTGAAATGTTTACACGATTTAAAAGTGGAATACCTCTCTGAATTTGTTATTCAAATATCTATCTAGCTGCATCATTGGTTTATTTTCGAATTTTTGGTCAATATTTTGTTATTTTTTATGACCCCTCGACCTGTCAAAATTTGCAAAAAATGGCTTTCCAGAAAAGTGACCAGATCCCAGCACTGCTTAGCCCAAACTTTTGAAATTTTTACCCGATTTAAAAGAGGAATACCTCTCTGAATTTGTCATTAAAATATCTATCTAGCTGCATCATTGGTTTATTTTCGAATTTTTGGTCAATATTTTGTTATTTTTTATGACCCCCGACCTGTCAAAATTTGCAAAAAATGGGTTTGCAGAAAAGTGACCAGATCCCAGCACTGCTTAGCCCATCACTTTTGAAATGTTTACACGATTTAAAAATGGAATACCTCTCTGAATTTGTTATTAGAATATCTATCTAGCTGCATCATTGGTTTATTTTCACAAACTTTTGAAATTTTTACCCGATTTAAAAGTGGAATACCTCTCTGAATTTGTTATTAAAATATCTATCTAGCTGCATCATTGGTTTATTTTCGAATTTTTGGTCAATATTTTGTAATTTTTTATGACCCCCGACCTGTCGAAATTTGCAAAAAATGGGTTTGCAGAAAAGTGACCAGATCCCAGCACTGCTTAGCCCATCACTTTTGAAATTTTTACACGATTTAAAAGTGGAATACCTCTCTGAATTTGTTATTTAAATATCTATCTAGCTGCATCATTGGTTTATTTTTGAATTTTTGGTCAATATTTTGTAATTTTTTATGACCCCCGACCTGTCAAAATTTGCAAAAAATGGGTTTGCAGAAAAGTGACCAGATCCCAGCACTGCTTAGCCCATAACTTTTGAAATTTTTACCCGATTTAAAAGTGGAATACCTCTCTGAATTTGTTATTCAAATATCTATCTAGCTGCATCATTGGTTTATTTTCGTATTTTTGGTCAATATTTTGTTATTTTTTTATGACCCCCGACCTGTCAAAATTTGCAAAAAATGGGTTTCCAGAAAAGTGACCAGATACCAGCACTGCTTAGCCCATAACTTTTGAAATTTTTACCCGATTTAAAAGTGGAATACCTCTCTGAATTTGTTATTAAAATATCTATCTAGCTGCATCATTGGTTTATTTTCGAATTTTTGGTCAATATTTTTTAATTTTTTATGACCCCCGACATGTCAAAATTTGCAAAAAATGGGTTAGCAGAAAAATGACCAGATCCCAGCACTGCTTAGCCCATAACTTTTGAAATTACTTCTGAATTTGTTATTAAAATATCTATCTAGCTGCATCATTGGGTTATTTTCGAATTTTTGGTTAATATTTTGTAATTTTTTATGACCCCCGACCTGTCAAAATTTGCAAAAAATGGGTTTCCAGAAAAGTGACCAGATCCCAGCACTGCTTAGCCCAAACTTTTGAAATTTTTACCCGATATAAAAGTGGAATACCTCTCTGAATTTGTTATTAAAATATCTATCTAGCTGCATCATTGGTTTATTTTCGAATTTTTGGTCAATATTTTGTAATTTTTTATGACCCCCGACCTGTCAAAATTTGCAAAAAATGGGTTTGCAGAAAAGTGACCAGATCCCAGCACTGCTTAGCCCATCACTTTTGAAATTTTTACCCGATTTAAAAGTGGAATACCTCTCTGAATTTGTTATTAAAATATCTATCTAGCTGCATCATTGGTTTATTTTCGAATTTTTGGTCAATATTTTGTAATTTTTTATGACCCCCGCCTGTCAAAATTTGCAAAAAATGGGTTTCCAGAAAAGTGACCAGATCCCAGCACTGCTTAGCCCATAACTTTTGAAATTTTTACCCGATTTAAAAGTGGAATACCTCTCTGAATTTGTTATTAAAATATCTATCTAGCTACATCATTGGTTTATTTTCGAATTTTTGGTCAATGTTTCGTCATTTTTTATGACCCCCGACCTGTCAAAATTTGCAAAAAATGGGTTTGCAGAAAAGTGACCTGATCCCAGCACTGCTTAGCCCATCACTTTTGAAATTTTTACCCGACTTAAAAGTGGAATACCTCTCTGAGTCTGTTATTAAAATATCTATCTAGCTGCATTATTGGTTTATTTTCGAATTTTTGGTTGATATTTTGTAATTTTTTATGACCCCCGACCTGTCAAAATTTGCAAAAAATGGGTTTGCAGAAAAGTGACCAGATCCCAGCACTGCTTAGCCCATAACTTTTGAAATTTTTACCCGATTTAAAAGTGGAATACCTCTCTGAATTTGTTATTAAAATATCTATCTAGCTGCATCATTGGTTTATTTTCGAATTTTGGGTCAATATTTTGTAATTTTTTATGACCCGACCTGTAAAAATTTGCAAAAATGGGTTTGCAGAAAAGTGACCAGATCCCAGCACTGCTTAGCCCATAACTTTTGAAATGTTTACACGATTTAAAAGTGGAATACCTCTCTGAAGTTGTTATTAGAATATCTATCTAGCTGCATCATTGGTTTATTTTCGAATTTTTGGTCAATATTTTGTAATTTTTTATGGCCCCCGACCTGTCAAAATTTGCAAAAAATGGGTTTGCAGAAAAGTGACCAGATCCCAGCACTGCTTAGCCCATCACTTTTGAAATTTTTACCCGATTTAAAAGTGGAATACCTCTCTGAATTTGTTATTAAAATATCTATCTAGCTGCATCATTGGTTTATTTTCAAATTTTTGGTCAATGTTTTGTAATTTTTTATGACCCCCAACCTGTCAAAATTTGCAAAAAATGGGTTTCCAGAAATGTGACCAGATCCCAGCACTGCTTAGCCCATAACTTTTGAAATGTTTACCCGATTTAAAAGTGGAATACCTCTCTGAATTGGATATTAGAATATCTATCTAGCTGCATTATTGGTTTATTTTCGAATTTTTGGTCAATATTTTGTAATTTTTTATGACCCCCGACCTGTCAAAATTTGCAAAAAATGGGTTTGCAGAAAAGTGACCAGATCCCAGCACTGCTTAGCCCATAACTTTTGAAATTTTTACCCGATTTAAAAGTGGAATACCTCTCTGAATTTGTTATTAAAATATCTATCTAGCTGCATCATTGGTTTATTTTCGAATATTTGGTCAATATTTTGTAATTTTTTATGACCCCCGACCTGTCAAAATTTGCAAAAAATGGGTTTGCAGAAAAGTGACCAGATCCCAGCACTGCTTAGCACACACTTTTGAAATGTTTACACGATTTAAAAGTGGAATACCTCTCTGAATTTGTTATTAGAATATCTATCTAGCTGCATCATTGGTTTATTTTCGAATTTTTGGTCAATATTTTGTTATTTTTTATGACCCCCGACCTGTCAAAATTTGCAAAAAATGAGTTTCCAGAAAAGTGACCAGATCCTAGCACTGCTTATCCCATAACTTTTGAAATTTTTACCCGATTTAAAAGTGGAATACCTCTCTGAGTTTGTTATTAAAATATCTATCTAGCTGCATCATTGGTTTATTTTCGAATTTTTGGTCAATATTTTGTAACTTTTTATGATCCCCGACCTGTCAAAATTTGCAAAAAATGGGTTTGCAGAAAAGTGACCAGATCCCAGCACTTCTTAGCCCATCACTTTTGAACTTTTTACCCGATTTAAAAGTGGAATACCTCTCTGAATTTGTTATTAAAATATCTATCTAGCTGCATCATTGGTTTATTTTCGAATTTTTGGTCAATATTTTGTAATTTTTTATGACCCCCGACCTGTCAAAATTTGCAAAAAATGGGTTTGCAGAAAAGTGACCAGATCCCAGCACTTCTTAGCCCATCACTTTTGAACTTTTTACCCGATTTAAAAGTGGAATACCTCTCTGAATTTGTTATTAAAATATCTATCTAGCTGCATCATTGGTTTGTTTTCGAATTTTTGGTCAATATTTTGTAATTTTTTATGACCCCCGACCTGTCAAAATTTGCAAAAAATGGGTTTGCAGAAAAGTGACCAGATCCCAGCACTGCTTAGCCCATAACTTTTGAAATTTTTACCCGATTTAAAAGTGGAATACCTCTCTGAATTTGTTATTAAAATATCTATCTAGCTGCATCATTGGTTTATTTTCGAATTTTTGGTCAATATTTTGTAATTTTTTATGACCCCCGACCTGTCAAAATTTGCAAAAAATGGGTTTGCAGAAAAGTGACCAGATCCCAGCACTGCTTAGCCCAAACTTTTGAAATTTTTACCCGATTTAAAAGTGGAATACCTCTCTGAATTTGTTATTAAAATATCTATCTAGCTGCATTATTGGTTTATTTTCGAATTTTTGGTTAATATTTTGTAATTTTTTATGACCCCCGACCTGTCAAAATTTGCAAAAATGGGTTTGCAGAAAAGTGACCAGATCCCAGCACTGCTTAGCCCATCACTTTTGAAATTTTTACCCGATATAAAAGTGGAATACCTCTCTGAATTTGTTATTAAAATATCTATCTAGCTGCATCATTGGTTTATTTTCGAATTTTGGGTCAACATTTTGTAATTTTTTATGACCCCCGACCTGTCAAAATTTGCAAAAAATGGGTTTCCAGAAAAGTGACCAGATCCCAGCACTGCTTAGCCCATAACTTTTGAAATTTTTACCCGATTTAAAAGTGGAATACCTCTCTGAATTTGTTATTAAAATATCTATCTAGCTGCATTATTGGTTTATTTTCGAATTTTTTGTCAATATTTTGTAGTTTTTTATGACCCCCGACTTGTTAAAATTTGCAAAAAATGGGTTTGCAGAAAAGTGACAAGATCCCAGCACTGCTTAGCCCAAACTTTTGAAATTTTTACCCGATTTAAAAGTGGAATACCTCTCTGAATTTGTTGTTAAAATATCTATCTAGCTGCATTATTGGTTTATTTTCGAATTTTTGGTCAATATTTTGTAATTTTTTATGACCCCCGACCTGTCAAAATTTGCAAAAAACGGGTTTGCAGAAAAGTTACCAGAACCCAGCACTGCTTAGCCCATAACTTTTGAAATTTTTACCCGATTTAAAAGTGGAATACCTCTCTGAATTTGTTATTAAAATATCTATCTAGCTGCATTATTGGTTTATTTTCGAATTTTTGGTCAATATTTTGTAGTTTTTTATGACCCCCGACTTGTTAAAATTTGCAAAAAATGGGTTTGCAGAAAAGTGACCAGATCCCAGCACTGCTTAGCCCATAACTTTTGAAATTTTTACCCGATTTAAAAGTGGAATACCTCTCTGAATTTGTTATTCGAATATCTATCTAGCTGCATTATTGGTTTATTTTCGAATTTTTGGTCAATATTTTGTAATTTTTTATGACCCCCGACCTGTCAAAATTTGCAAAAAATGGGTTTGCAGAAAAGTGACAAGATCCCAGCACTGCTTAGCCCAAACTTTTGAAATTTTTACCCGATTTAAAAGTGGAATACCTCTTTGAATTTGTTGTTAAAATATCTATCTAGCTGCATTATTGGTTTATTTTCGAATTTTTGGTCAATATTTTGAAATTTTTATGACCCCCGACCTGTCAAAATTTGCAAAAAATGGGTTTGCAGAAAAGTGACCAGATCCCAGCACTGCTTAGCCCATAACTTTTGAAATTTTTACCCGATTTAAAAGTGGAATACCTCTCTGAATTTGTTGTTAAAATATCTATCTAGCTGCATTATTGGTTTATTTTCGAATTTTTGGTCAATATTTTGTAGTTTTTTATGACCCCCGACTTGTTAAAATTTGCAAAAAATGGGTTTGCAGAAAAGTGACCAGATCCCAGCACTGCTTAGCCCATAACTTTTGAAATTTTTACCCGATTTAAAAGTGGAATACCTCTCTGAATTTGTTATTCGAATATCTATCTAGCTGCATTATTGGTTTATTTTCGAATTTTTGGTCAATATTTTGTAATTTTTTATGACCCCCGACCTGTCAAAATTTGCAAAAAAATGGGTTTGCAGAAAAGTGACCAGATCCCAGCACTGCTTATCCCATAACTTTTGAAATTTTTACCCGATTTAAAAGTGGAATGCCTCTCTGAATTTGTTATTAAAATATCTATCTAGCTACATCATTGGTTTATTTTCGAATTTTTGGTCAATGTTTCGTCATTTTTTATGACCCCCGACCTGTCAAAATTTGCAAAAAATGGGTTTGCAGAAAAGTGACCAGATCCCAGCACTGCTTAGCCCATAACTTTTGAAATTTTTACCCGATTTAAAAGTGGAATACCTCTCTGAATTTGTTATTCGAATATCTATCTAGCTGCATTATTGGTTTATTTTCGAATTTTTGGTTGTTATGTTGTAGTTTTTTATGACCCCCGACTTGTTAAAATTTGCAAAAAATGGGTTTGCAGAAAAGTGACCAGATCCCAGCACTGCTTATCCCAAACCTTTTGAAATTTTTACCCGATTTAAAAGTGGAATACCTCTCTGAATTTGCTATTAAAATATCTATCTAGCTGCATTATTGGTTTATTTTCGAATTTTTGGTCAATATTTTGTAGTTTTTTATGACCCCCGACTTGTTAAAATTTGCAAAAAATGGGTTTGCAGAAAAGTGACCAGATCCCAGCACTGCTTATCCCAAACCTTTTGAAATTTTTACCCGATTTAAAAGTGGAATACCTCTCTGAATTTGCTATTAAAATATCTATCTAGCTGCATTATTGGTTTATTTTCGAATTTTTGGTCAATATTTTTTAGTTTTTTATGACCCCCGACCTGTCAAAATTTGCAAAAAATGGGTTTGCAGAAAAGTGACCAGATCCCAGCACTACTTAGCCCATAACTTTTGAAATTTTTACCCGATTTAAAAGTGGAATACCTCTCTGAATTTGTGATTCGAATATCTATCTAGCTGCATTATTGGTTTATTTTCGAATTTTTGGTCGATATTTTGTAATTTTTTATGACCCCCGACCTGTCAAAATTGGCAAAAAATGGGTTTGCAGAAAAGTGACCAGAACCCAGCACTGCTTAGCCCATAACTTTTGAAATTTTTACCCGATTTAAAAGTGGAATGCCTCTCTGAATTTGTTATTAAAATATCTATCTAGCTGCATTATTGGTTTATTTTCGAATTTTTGGTCAATATTTTGTAGTTTTTTATGACCCCCGACTTGTTAAAATTTGCAAAAAATGGGTTTGCAGAAAAGTGACCAGATCCCAGCACTGCTTATCCCAAACCTTTTGAAATTTTTACCCGATTTAAAAGTGGAATACCTCTCTGAATTTGCTATTAAAATATCTATCTAGCTGCATCATTGGTTTATTTTCGAATTTTTGGTTAATATTTTGTAATTTTTTATGACCCCCGACCTGTCAAAATTTGCAAAAAATGGGTTTGCAGAAAAGTGACCAGATCCCAGCACTGCTTAGCCCATAACTTTTGAAATTTTTACCCGATTTAAAAGTGGAATACCTCTCTGAATTTGTTGTTAAAATATCTATCTAGCTGCATTATTGGTTTATTTTCGAATTTTTGGTCAATATTTTGTAATTTTTTATGACCCCCGACCTGTCAAAATTTGCAAAAAAATGGGTTTGCAGAAAAGTGACCAGATCCCAGCACTGCTTATCCCATAACTTTTGAAATTTTTACCCGATTTAAAAGTGGAATGCCTCTCTGAATTTGTTATTAAAATATCTATCTAGCTACATCATTGGTTTATTTTCGAATTTTTGGTCAATGTTTCGTCATTTTTTATGACCCCCGACCTGTCAAAATTTGCAAAAAATGGGTTTGCAGAAAAGTGACCAGATCCCAGCACTGCTTAGCCCATAACTTTTGAAATTTTTACCCGATTTAAAAGTGGAATACCTCTCTGAATTTGTTATTCGAATATCTATCTAGCTGCATTATTGGTTTATTTTCGAATTTTTGGTCAATATTTTGTAATTTTTTATGACCCCCGACTTGTTAAAATTTGCAAAAAATGGGTTTGCAGAAAAGTGACCAGATCCCAGCACTGCTTATCCCAAACCTTTTGAAATTTTTACCCGATTTAAAAGTGGAATACCTCTCTGAATTTGCTATTAAAATATCTATCTAGCTGCATTATTGGTTTATTTTCGAATTTTTGGTCAATATTTTGTAATTTTTTATGACCCCCGACTTGTTAAAATTTGCAAAAAATGGGTTTGCAGAAAAGTGACCAGATCCCAGCACTGCTTATCCCAAACCTTTTGAAATTTTTACCCGATTTAAAAGTGGAATACCTCTCTGAATTTGCTATTAAAATATCTATCTAGCTGCATTATTGGTTTATTTTCGAATTTTTGGTCAATATTTTTTAGTTTTTTATGACCCCCGACCTGTCAAAATTTGCAAAAAATGGGTTTGCAGAAAAGTGACCAGATCCCAGCACTACTTAGCCCATAACTTTTGAAATTTTTACCCGATTTAAAAGTGGAATACCTCTCTGAATTTGTGATTCGAATATCTATCTAGCTGCATTATTGGTTTATTTTCGAATTTTTGGTCGATATTTTGTAATTTTTTATGACCCCCGACCTGTCAAAATTGGCAAAAAATGGGTTTGCAGAAAAGTGACCAGAACCCAGCACTGCTTAGCCCATAACTTTTGAAATTTTTACCCGATTTAAAAGTGGAATGCCTCTCTGAATTTGTTATTAAAATATCTATCTAGCTGCATTATTGGTTTATTTTCGAATTTTTGGTCAATATTTTGTAGTTTTTTATGACCCCCGACTTGTTAAAATTTGCAAAAAATGGGTTTGCAGAAAAGTGACCAGATCCCAGCACTGCTTATCCCAAACCTTTTGAAATTTTTACCCGATTTAAAAGTGGAATACCTCTCTGAATTTGCTATTAAAATATCTATCTAGCTGCATCATTGGTTTATTTTCGAATTTTTGGTTAATATTTTGTAATTTTTTATGACCCCCGACCTGTCAAAATTTGCAAAAAATGGGTTTGCAGAAAAGTGACCAGATCCCAGCACTGCTTAGCCCATAACTTTTGAAATTTTTACCCGATTTAAAAGTGGAATACCTCTCTGAATTTGTTGTTAAAATATCTATCTAGCTGCATTATTGGTTTATTTTCGAATTTTTGGTCAATATTTTGTAATTTTTTATGACCCCCGACCTGTCAAAATTTGCAAAAAATGGGTTTGCAGAAAAGTGACAAGATCCCAGCACTGCTTAGCCCAAACTTTTGAAATTTTTACCCGATTTAAAAGTGGAATACCTCTCTGAATTTGTTATTCGAATATCTATCTAGCTGCATTATTGGTTTATTTTCGAATTTTTGGTCAATATTTTGTAATTTTTTATGACCCCCGACCTGTCAAAATTTGCAAAAAAAAATGGGTTTGCAGAAAAGTGACCAGAACCCAGCACTGCTTAGCCCATAACTTTTGAAATTTTTACCCGATTTAAAAGTGGAATGCCTCTCTGAATTTGTTATTAAAATATCTATCTAGCTACATCATTGGTTTATTTTCGAATTTTTGGTCAATGTTTCGTCATTTTTTATGACCCCCGACCTGTCAAAATTTGCAAAAAATGGGTTTGCAGAAAAGTGACCAGATCCCAGCACTGCTTAGCCCAAACTTTTGAAATTTTTACCCGATTTAAAAGTGGAATACCTCTCTGAATTTGTTATTCGAATATCTATCTAGCTGCATTATTGGTTTATTTTCGAATTTTTGGTCAATATTTTGTAGTTTTTTATGACCCCCGACCTGTCAAAATTTGCAAAAAATGGGTTTGCAGAAAAGTGACCAGATCCCAGCACTGCTTAGCCCAAACTTTTGAAATTTTTACCCGATTTAAAAGTGGAATACCTCTCTGAATTTGTTGTTAAAATATCTATCTAGCTGCATTATTGGTTTATTTTCGAATTTTTTGGTCAATATTTTGTAATTTTTTATGACCCCCGACCTGTCAAAATTTGCAAAAATGGGTTTGCACAAAAGTGACCAGAACCCAGCACTGCTTAGCCCAAACTTTTGAAATTTTTACCCGATTTAAAAGTGGAATACCTCTCTGAATTTGTTGTTAAAATATCTATCTAGCTGCATTATTGGTTTATTTTCGAATTTTTGGTCAATATTTTGTAGTTTTTTATGACCCCCGACCTGTCAAAATTTGCAAAAAATGGGTTTGCAGAAAAGTGACCAGATCCCAGCACTGCTTAGCCCAAACTTTTGAAATTTTTACCCGATTTAAAAGTGGAATACCTCTCTGAATTTGTTGTTAAAATATCTATAATAACTTTTGAAATTTTTACCCGATTTAAAAGTGGAATGCCTCTCTGAATTTGTTACTAAAATATCTAGCTACATCATTGGTTTATTTTCGAATTTTTGGTCAATGTTTCGTCATTTTTTATGACCCCCGACCTGTCAAAATTTGCAAAAAATGGGTTTGCAGAAAAGTGACCAGATCCCAGCACTGCTTAGCCCATAACTTTTGAAATTTTTACCCGATTTAAAAGTGGAATACCTCTCTGAATTTGTTATTCGAATATCTATCTAGCTGCATTATTGGTTTATTTTCGAATTTTTGGTTGTTATGTTGTAATTTTTTATGACCCCCGACTTGTTAAAATTTGCAAAAAATGGGTTTGCAGAAAAGTGACCAGATCCCAGCACTGCTTATCCCAAACCTTTTGAAATTTTTACCCGATTTAAAAGTGGAATACCTCTCTGAATTTGCTATTAAAATATCTATCTAGCTGCATTATTGGTTTATTTTCGAATTTTTGGTCAATATTTTTTAATTTTTTATGACCCCCGACCTGCCAAAATTTGCAAAAAATGGGTTTGCAGAAAAGTGACCAGATCCCAGCGCTGCTTAGCCCATAACTTTTGAAATTTTTACCCGATTTAAAAGTGGAATACCTCTCTGAATTTGTTATTCGAATATCTATCTAGCTGCATTATTGGTTTATTTTGGAATTTTTGGTCAATATTTTGTAGTTTTTTATAACCCCCGACCTGTCAAAATTTGCAAAAAATGGGTTTGCAGAAAAGTGACCAGATCCCAGCACTGCTTAGCCCATAACTTTTGAAATTTTTACCCGATTTAAAAGTGGAATACCTCTCTGAATTTGTTATTAAAATATCTATCTAGCTGCATTATTGGTTTATTTTCGAATTTTTGGTCAATATTTTGTAGTTTTTTATGACCCCCGACTTGTTAAAATTTGCAAAAAATGGGTTTGCAGAAAAGTGATAAGATCCCAGCACTGCTTAGCCCAAACTTTTGAAATTTTTACCCGATTTAAAAGTGGAATACCTCTCTGAATTTGTTGTTAAAATATCTATCTAGCTGCATTATTGGTTTATTTTCGAATTTTTGGTCAATATTTTGTAATTTTTTATGACCCCCGACCTGTCAAAATTTGCAAAAAATGGGTTTGCAGAAAAGTGACCAGAACCCAGCACTGCTTAGCTCATAACTTTTGAAATTTTTACCCAATTTAAAAGTGGAATACCTCTCTGAATTTGTTAATAAAATATCTATCTAGCTGCATTATTGGTTTATTTTCGAATTTTTGGTCAATATTTTGTAGTTTTTTATGACCCCCGACCTGTCAAAATTTGCAAAAAATGGGTTTGCAGAAAAGTGACCAGCTCCCAGCACTACTTAGCCCATAACTTTTGAAATTTTTACCCGATTTAAAAGTGGAATACCACTCTGAATTTGTTATTCGAATATCTATCTAGCTGCATTATTGGTTTATTTTCGAATTTTTGGTCAATATTTTGTAATTTTTTATGACCCCCGACCTGTCAAAATTTGCAAAAAATGGGTTTGCAGAAAAGTGACCAGAACCCAGCACTGCTTAGCCCAAACCTTTTGAAATTTTTACCCGATTTAAAAGTGGAATGCCTCTCTGAATTTGTTATTAAAATATCTATCTAGCTGCATTATTGGTTTATTTTCGAATTTTTGGTCAATATTTTGTAATTTTTTATGACCCCCGACCTGTCAAAATTTGCAAAAAAATGGGTTTGCAGAAAAGTGACCAGATCCCAGCACTGCTTATCCCATAACTTTTGAAATTTTTACCCGATTTAAAAGTGGAATGCCTCTCTGAATTTGTTATTAAAATATCTATCTAGCTACATCATTGGTTTATTTTCGAATTTTTGGTCAATGTTTCGTCATTTTTTATGACCCCCGACCTGTCAAAATTTGCAAAAAATGGGTTTGCAGAAAAGTGACCAGATCCCAGCACTGCTTAGCCCAAACTTTTGAAATTTTTACCCGATTTAAAAGTGGAATACCTCTCTGAATTTGTTGTTAAAATATCTATCTAGCTGCATTATTGGTTTATTTTCGAATTTTTGGTCAATATTTTGTAGTTTTTTATGACCCCCGACCTGTCAAAATTTGAAAAAAATGGGCTTGCAGAAAAGTGACCAGATCCCAGCACTGCTTAGCCCATAAATTTTGAAATTTTTACCCGATTTAAAAGTGGAATACCTCTCTGAATTTGTTATTAAAATATCTATCTAGCTGCATTATTGGTTTATTTTCGAATTTTTGGTCAATATTTTGTAATTTTTTATGACCCCCGACCTGTCAAAATTTGCAAAAAAATGGGTTTGCAGAAAAGTGACCAGATCCCAGCACTGCTTATCCCATAACTTTTGAAATTTTTACCCGATTTAAAAGTGGAATGCCTCTCTGAATTTGTTATTAAAATATCTATCTAGCTACATCATTGGTTTATTTTCGAATTTTTGGTCAATGTTTCGTCATTTTTTATGACCCCCGACCTGTCAAAATTTGCAAAAAATGGGTTTGCAGAAAAGTGACCAGATCCCAGCACTGCTTAGCCCAAACTTTTGAAATTTTTACCCGATTTAAAAGTGGAATACCTCTCTGAATTTGTTGTTAAAATATCTATCTAGCTGCATTATTGGTTTATTTTCGAATTTTTGGTCAATATTTTGTAGTTTTTTATGACCCCCGACCTGTCAAAATTTGAAAAAAATGGGCTTGCAGAAAAGTGACCAGATCCCAGCACTGCTTAGCCCATAAATTTTGAAATTTTTACCCGATTTAAAAGTGGAATACCTCTCTGAATTTGTTATTAAAATATCTATCTAGCTGCATTATTGGTTTATTTTCGAATTTTTGGTCAATATTTTGTAATTTTTTATGACCCCCGACCTGTCAAAATTTGCAAAAAATGGGTTTGCAGAAAAGTGACCAGAACCCAGCACTGCTTAGCCCAAACCTTTTGAAATTTTTACCCGATTTAAAAGTGGAATACCTCTCTGAATTTGCTATTAAAATATCTATCTAGCTGCATTATTGGTTTATTTTCGAATTTTTTGTCAATATTTTGTAATTGAAGTGAAACTTCTTTAGGCGCGTTATGGATTTTCGGGGACGGAGTAAAACCGATTCATGACCGTCACGAAAATTACCGTCACGAAAATTGCCGTCACGAAAAAGCGAGGATCCCCATCCCTTTCTAACCGCTGACGAACGATGTCTCTATCCTCCTCTATCCTTTCTCGCTCTCAGCGCGCTCGCACAAAGTTGCAGTTGAAAAAGGGGTGAGAGGTGTGAATGTCAAAAGGAATTCAAATCGAACAGGTTGCATACAGATATTAATTGGCACCATAATTTCTATCCATTTTATTTGACCTAGAAATGAAAACACATATCGATATGTATTTGTCTTCTTCTTCTTCTCAATCGGTTTGTTAACTTTTGAGAGTCGCCAGCACATTTCGAGACCTCTAAAATGAAGCGTATAATAAGGCTTTTATTCGGTTTCCTACAGAATTTCAATTTTAACAAGAAAGGAAGCTAGCTTCGGCAAGCCGAAGCTTATATACCCTTGCAGTCATCAAATATGTCGAACTAAATACAAAAAGGCTAAACAGTATCGAAGCTATGACGATTTTTCTATTCATTTTCCATATTTTCGACTATTGTTCAAATGACGACTATATGATATAGTCGTCCGATTTTGATCAAATTTAATTCGTAATTCAAGAGTCGTAAGAAAACTCTATATTCCAAAAATCATACTTGTCTGATAAAAAAACAACGATGTTATAAATTTGTTTCCATTATTTCGATATAAATTTTTCGATCTTTCCTATGGCAGCTATAAGATATAGATGACCGATTTTTATGAAACTTTTTTCTCAATATAAACGTTGTTAAAAAACTTGATATTCAAAAAATCATGGGATAAAAAACAATGATGTTATCAATTTATTTCCATTAATTCTATATATAATTTTCGATCTCTCCTATGGCAGCTATATGATAGAGTTATCCGATTTTGATCAAATTTAATCCGAAATTCAATAACAGTTAGAAAACGCCATCTTGAAGAATTCAAGTAGATCTGACGAAAAACACCGGCGTGAGAATTTTTCATTTCATTCCCTCGTATGGGAGCTATCCTTTATAGTCGGCCGATCCGGCCCGTTCCGACTTATATACTGCGTGCAATAACTACACACCTTTTGGGAAAGTTTCAGCAAGATAGCTTTAAAACTGAAAGACTAGTTTGCGCGGAAACGGACAGACGGACAGACGGACAGATGGACAGACGGACAGACGTACAGACGTATTCCGATTCTGCTCGTGATGCTGATCAAGAATATATATACTTTATGGGGTCTGAGGTGTCTCCTTCACTGCGTTGCAAACTTCTGACTGAAATTATAATACCCTTTTGCTCTGCAAGTGTATAAAAATGAGTAGTGATGAAGAAGTTTCACTTCTGTCGTGCGTAGGCTGGACACACCCCTTTTTTTTTTATGACCCCCGACCTGTCAAAATTTGCAAAAAAATGGGTTTGCAGATAAGTGACCAGAACCCAGCACTGCTTAGCCCAAACCTTTTGAAATTTTTACCCGATTTAAAAGTGGAATGCCTCTCTGAATTTGTTATTAAAATATCTATCTAGCTGCATTATTGGTTTATTTTCGAATTTTTGGTCAATATTTTGTAATTTTTTATGACCCCCGACCTGTCAAAATTTGCAAAAAATGGGTTTGCAGAAAAGTGACCAGAACCCAGCACTGCTTAGCCCAAACCTTTTGAAATTTTTACCCGATTTAAAAGTGGAATACCTCTCTGAATTTGCTATTAAAATATCTATCTAGCTGCATTATTGGTTTATTTTCGAATTTTTTGTCAATATTTTGTAATTTTTTATGACCCCCGACCTGTCAAAATTTGCAAAAAATGGGTTTGCAGAAAAGTGACCAGAACCCAGCACTGCTTAGCCCAAACCTTTTGAAATTTTTACCCGATTTAAAAGTGGAATACCTCTCTGAATTTGTTATTAAAATATCTATCTAGCTGCATTATTGGTTTATTTTCGAATTTTTGGTCAATATTTTGTAATTTTTTATGACCCCCGACCTGTCAAAATTTGCAAAAAAATGGGTTTGCAGAAAAGTGACCAGATCCCAGCACTGCTTATCCCATAACTTTTGAAATTTTTACCCGATTTAAAAGTGGAATGCCTCTCTGAATTTGTTATTAAAATATCTATCTAGCTACATCATTGGTTTATTTTCGAATTTTTGGTCAATGTTTCGTCATTTTTTATGACCCCCGACCTGTCAAAATTTGCAAAAAATGGGTTTGCAGAAAAGTGACCAGATCCCAGCGCTGCTTAGCCCATAACTTTTGAAATTTTTACCCGATTTAAAAGTGGAATACCTCTCTGAATTTGTTATTCGAATATCTATCTAGCTGCATTATTGGTTTATTTTGGAATTTTTGGTCAATATTTTGTAGTTTTTTATGACCCCCGACCTGTCAAAATTTGCAAAAAATGGGTTTGCAGAAAAGTGACCAGATCCCAGCACTGCTTAGCCCATAACTTTTGAAATTTTTACCCGATTTAAAAGTGGAATACCTCTCTGAATTTGTTATTAAAATATCTATCTAGCTGCATTATTGGTTTATTTTCGAATTTTTGGTCAATATTTTGTAGTTTTTTATGACCCCCGACTTGTTAAAATTTGCAAAAAATGGGTTTGCAGAAAAGTGATAAGATCCCAGCACTGCTTAGCCCAAACTTTTGAAATTTTTACCCGATTTAAAAGTGGAATACCTCTCTGAATTTGTTGTTAAAATATCTATCTAGCTGCATTATTGGTTTATTTTCGAATTTTTGGTCAATATTTTGTAATTTTTTATGACCCCCGACCTGTCAAAATTTGCAAAAAATGGGTTTGCAGAAAAGTGACCAGAACCCAGCACTGCTTAGCTCATAACTTTTGAAATTTTTACCCAATTTAAAAGTGGAATACCTCTCTGAATTTGTTAATAAAATATCTATCTAGCTGCATTATTGGTTTATTTTCGAATTTTTGGTCAATATTTTGTAGTTTTTTATGACCCCCGACCTGTCAAAATTTGCAAAAAATGGGTTTGCAGAAAAGTGACCAGCTCCCAGCACTACTTAGCCCATAACTTTTGAAATTTTTACCCGATTTAAAAGTGGAATACCACTCTGAATTTGTTATTCGAATATCTATCTAGCTGCATTATTGGTTTATTTTCGAATTTTTGGTCAATATTTTGTAATTTTTTATGACCCCCGACCTGTCAAAATTTGCAAAAAATGGGTTTGCAGAAAAGTGACCAGAACCCAGCACTGCTTAGCCCAAACCTTTTGAAATTTTTACCCGATTTAAAAGTGGAATGCCTCTCTGAATTTGTTATTAAAATATCTATCTAGCTGCATTATTGGTTTATTTTCGAATTTTTGGTCAATATTTTGTAATTTTTTATGACCCCCGACCTGTCAAAATTTGCAAAAAAATGGGTTTGCAGAAAAGTGACCAGATCCCAGCACTGCTTATCCCATAACTTTTGAAATTTTTACCCGATTTAAAAGTGGAATGCCTCTCTGAATTTGTTATTAAAATATCTATCTAGCTACATCATTGGTTTATTTTCGAATTTTTGGTCAATGTTTCGTCATTTTTTATGACCCCCGACCTGTCAAAATTTGCAAAAAATGGGTTTGCAGAAAAGTGACCAGATCCCAGCACTGCTTAGCCCAAACTTTTGAAATTTTTACCCGATTTAAAAGTGGAATACCTCTCTGAATTTGTTGTTAAAATATCTATCTAGCTGCATTATTGGTTTATTTTCGAATTTTTGGTCAATATTTTGTAGTTTTTTATGACCCCCGACCTGTCAAAATTTGAAAAAAATGGGCTTGCAGAAAAGTGACCAGATCCCAGCACTGCTTAGCCCATAAATTTTGAAATTTTTACCCGATTTAAAAGTGGAATACCTCTCTGAATTTGTTATTAAAATATCTATCTAGCTGCATCATTGGTTTATTTTCGAATTTTTGGTCAATATTTTGTAATTTTTTATGACCCCCGACCTGTCAAAATTTGCAAAAAATGGGTTTGCAGAAAAGTGACCAGAACCCAGCACTGCTTAGCCCAAACCTTTTGAAATTTTTACCCGATTTAAAAGTGGAATGCCTCTCTGAATTTGTTATTAAAATATCTATCTAGCTGCATTATTGGTTTATTTTCGAATTTTTGGTCAATATTTTGTAATTTTTTATGACCCCCGACCTGTCAAAATTTGCAAAAAAATGGGTTTGCAGAAAAGTGACCAGATCCCAGCACTGCTTATCCCATAACTTTTGAAATTTTTACCCGATTTAAAAGTGGAATGCCTCTCTGAATTTGTTATTAAAATATCTATCTAGCTACATCATTGGTTTATTTTCGAATTTTTGGTCAATGTTTCGTCATTTTTTATGACCCCCGACCTGTCAAAATTTGCAAAAATGGGTTTGCAGAAAAGTGACCAGATCCCAGCACTGCTTAGCCCAAACTTTTGAAATTTTTACCCGATTTAAAAGTGGAATACCTCTCTGAATTTGTTATTAAAATATCTATCTAGCTGCATCATTGGTTTATTTTCGAATTTTTGGTCAATGTTTCGTCATTTTTTATGACCCCCGACCTGTCAAAATTTGCAAAAAAATGGGTTTGCAGAAAAGTGACCAGAACCCAGCACTGCTTAGCCCATAACTTTTGAAATTTTTACCCGATTTAAAAGTGGAATACCTCTCTGAATTTGTTGTTAAAATATCTATCTAGCTGCATTATTGGTTTATTTTCGAATTTTTGGTCAATATTTTGTAATTTTTTATGACCCCCGACCTGTCAAAATTTGCAAAAAATGGGTTTGCAGAAAAGTGACCAGAACCCAGCACTGCTTAGCCCAAACCTTTTGAAATTTTTACCCGATTTAAAAGTGGAATACCTCTCTGAATTTGCTATTAAAATATCTATCTAGCTGCATTATTGGTTTATTTTCGAATTTTTTGTCAATATTTTGTAATTTTTTATGACCCCCGACCTGTCAAAATTTGCAAAAAAATGGGTTTGCAGAAAAGTGACCAGAACCCAGCACTGCTTAGCCCAAACCTTTTGAAATTTTTACCCGATTTAAAAGTGGAATGCCTCTCTGAATTTGTTATTAAAATATCTATCTAGCTGCATTATTGGTTTATTTTCGAATTTTTGGTCAATATTTTGTAATTTTTTATGACCCCCGACCTGTCAAAATTTGCAAAAAAATGGGTTTGCAGAAAAGTGACCAGATCCCAGCACTGCTTATCCCATAACTTTTGAAATTTTTACCCGATTTAAAAGTGGAATGCCTCTCTGAATTTGTTATTAAAATATCTATCTAGCTACATCATTGGTTTATTTTCGAATTTTTGGTCAATGTTTCGTCATTTTTTATGACCCCCGACCTGTCAAAATTTGCAAAAAATGGGTTTGCAGAAAAGTGACCAGATCCCAGCACTGCTTAGCCCAAACTTTTGAAATTTTTAGCCGATTTAAAAGTGGAATACCTCTCTGAATTTGTTATTCGAATATCTATCTAGCTGCATTATTGGTTTATTTTCGAATTTTTGGTTGTTATGTTGTAATTTTTTATGACCCCCGACTTGTTAAAATTTGCAAAAAATGGGTTTGCAGAAAAGTGACCAGATCCCAGCACTGCTTATCCCAAACCTTTTGAAATTTTTACCCGATTTAAAAGTGGAATACCTCTCTGAATTTGCTATTAAAATATCTATCTAGCTGCATTATTGGTTTATTTTCGAATTTTTTGTCAATATTTTTTAATTTTTTATGACCCCCGACCTGCCAAAATTTGCAAAAAATGGGTTTGCAGAAAAGTGACCAGATCCCAGCGCTGCTTAGCCCATAACTTTTGAAATTTTTACCCGATTTAAAAGTGGAATACCTCTCTGAATTTGTTATTCGAATATCTATCTAGCTGCATTATTGGTTTATTTTGGAATTTTTGGTCAATATTTTGTAGTTTTTTATGACCCCCGACCTGTCAAAATTTGCAAAAAATGGGTTTGCAGAAAAGTGACCAGATCCCAGCACTGCTTAGCCCAAACTTTTGAAATTTTTACCCGATTTAAAAGTGGAATACCTCTCTGAATTTGTTATTCGAATATCTATCTAGCTGCATTATTGGTTTATTTTCGAATTTTTGGTCAATATTTTGTAGTTTTTTATGACCCCCGACTTGTTAAAATTTGCAAAAAATGGGTTTGCAGAAAAGTGATAAGATCCCAGCACTGCTTAGCCCAAACTTTTGAAATTTTTACCCGATTTAAAAGTGGAATACCTCTCTGAATTTGTTGTTAAAATATCTATCTAGCTGCATTATTGGTTTATTTTCGAATTTTTGGTCAATATTTTGTAATTTTTTATGACCCCCGACCTGTCAAAATTTGCAAAAAATGGGTTTGCAGGAAAGTGACCAGAACCCAGCACTGCTTAGCCCATAACTTTTGAAATTTTTAGCCAATTTAAAAGTGGAATACCTCTCTGAATTTGTTAACCCTTTCATGCCCACTGTTGCCTACAGGCAACATTGACTTTTTGAAGTTTAAATCGGTTAAGATTCAAAATTTTTGTGGATTTTTTTTTATAGGCGATTCCCCTTATTAATGTTGTTTAATTTTTGGTAATTTTGGCGAATGCAGCTGCAGCGTGTGCTGAGTTATCACTTATGATTCGAAGCGACCACAGCTGCCGAAAAATTTTACCAAAAAGTGTCCGTGCAAATAGTGCGATTAACTAAAATTAGGGACAAATACTAATAAAATAAGTACGCACATATCTTTAAAACAGGTAAGACTATGATAAAAGTATAAAGTTGGGCTTGAAAATTGTTTTATAAAGAGTGTGGATTTTTTCAAAGGCCTAAAGGCAACATTGCAGTAAGGACATACCAAAGGACTTAGAGTATCGAAAATCGATATGAACGTTACTTGGGGTTCCTATTAATCATTTATGGCGTTAAATATTTTCTATGTGTCCCCAGATTAATTTGGGCATGAAAGGGTTAATAAAATATCTATCTAGCTGCATTATTGGTTTATTTTCGAATTTTTGGTCAATATTTTGTAGTTTTTTATGACCCCCGACCTGTCAAAATTTGCAAAAAATGGGTTTGCAGAAAAGTGACCAGATCCCAGCACTACTTAGCCCATAACTTTTGAAATTTTTACCCGATTTAAAAGTGGAATACCTCTCTGAATTTGTTATTCGAATATCTATCTAGCTGCATTATTGGTTTATTTTCGAATTTTTGGTCAATATTTTGTAATTTTTTATGACCCCCGACCTGTCAAAATTTGCAAAAAATGGGTTTGCAGAAAAGTGACCAGAACCCAGCACTGCTTAGCCCAAACCTTTTGAAATTTTTACCCGATTTAAAAGTGGAATGCCTCTCTGAATTTGTTATTAAAATATCTATCTAGCTGCATTATTGGTTTATTTTCGAATTTTTGGTCAATATTTTGTAATTTTTTATGACCCCCGACCTGTCAAAATTTGCAAAAAAATGGGTTTGCAGAAAAGTGACCAGATCCCAGCACTGCTTATCCCATAACTTTTGAAATTTTTACCCGATTTAAAAGTGGAATGCCTCTCTGAATTTGTTATTAAAATATCTATCTAGCTACATCATTGGTTTATTTTCGAATTTTTGGTCAATGTTTCGTCATTTTTTATGACCCCCGACCTGTCAAAATTTGCAAAAAATGGGTTTGCAGAAAAGTGACCAGATCCCAGCACTGCTTAGCCCAAACTTTTGAAATTTTTACCCGATTTAAAAGTGGAATACCTCTCTGAATTTGTTGTTAAAATATCTATCTAGCTGCATTATTGGTTTATTTTCGAATTTTTGGTCAATATTTTGTAGTTTTTTATGACCCCCGACCTGTCAAAATTTGCAAAAAATGGGTTTGCAGAAAAGTGACCAGAACCCAGCACTGCTTAGCCCAAACCTTTTGAAATTTTTACCCGATTTAAAAGTGGAATACCTCTCTGAATTTGCTATTAAAATATCTATCTAGCTGCATTATTGGTTTATTTTCGAATTTTTTGTCAATATTTTGTAATTTTTTATGACCCCCGACCTGTCAAAATTTGCAAAAAAAATGGGTTTGCAGAAAAGTGACCAGATCCCAGCACTGCTTATCCCATAACTTTTGAAATTTTTACCCGATTTAAAAGTGGAATGCCTCTCTGAATTTGTTATTAAAATATCTATCTAGCTACATCATTGGTTTATTTTCGAATTTTTGGTCAATGTTTCGTCATTTTTTATGACCCCCGACCTGTCAAAATTTGCAAAAAATGGGTTTGCAGAAAAGTGACCAGATCCCAGCACTGCTTAGCCCATAACTTTTGAAATGTTTACCCGATTTAAAAGTGGAATACCTCTCTGAATTTGTTATTCGAATATCTATCTAGCTGCATTATTGGTTTGTTTTCGAATTTTTGGTCAATATTTTGTTATTTTTTATGACCCCCGACCTGTCAAAATTTGCAAAAAATGGGTTTGCAGAAAAGTGAACAGATCCCAGCACTGCTTATCCCATAACTTTTGAAATTTTTACCCGATTTAAAAGTGGAATGCCTCTCTGAATTTGTTATTAAAATATCTATCTAGCTACATCATTGGTTTATTTTCGAATTTTTGGTCAATGTTTCGTCATTTTTTATGACCCCCGACCTGTCAAAATTTGCAAAAAAATGGGTTTGCAGAAAAGTGACCAGAACCCAGCACTGCTTAGCCCAAACTTTTGAAATTTTTACCCGATTTAAAAGTGGAATACCTCTCTGAATTTGTTGTTAAAATATCTATCTAGCTGCATTATTGGTTTATTTTCGAATTTTTGGTCAATATTTTGTAGTTTTTTATGACCCCCGACCTGTCAAAATTTGCAAAAAATGGGTTTGCAGAAAAGTGACCAGATCCCAGCACTGCTTAGCCCAAACTTTTGAAATTTTTACCCGATTTAAAAGTGGAATACCTCTCTGAATTTGTTGTTAAAATATCTATCTAGCTGCATTATTGGTTTATTTTCGAATTTTTGGTCAATATTTTGTAATTTTTTATGACCCCCGACCTGTCAAAATTTGCAAAAAAATGGGTTTGCAGAAAAGTGACCAGATCCCAGCACTGCTTATCCCATAACTTTTGAAATTTTTACCCGATTTAAAAGTGGAATGCCTCTCTGAATTTGTTATTAAAATATCTATCTAGCTACATCATTGGTTTATTTTCGAATTTTTGGTCAATGTTTCGTCATTTTTTATGACCCCCGACCTGTCAAAATTTGCAAAAAATGGGTTTGCAGAAAAGTGACCAGATCCCAGCACTGCTTATCCCATAACTTTTGAAATTTTTACCCGATTTAAAAGTGGAATGCCTCTCTGAATTTGTTATTAAAATATCTATCTAGCTGCATTATTGGTTTATTTTCGAATTTTTGGTCAATATTTTGTAATTTTTTATGACCCCCGACCTGTCAAAATTTGCAAAAAATGGGTTTGCAGAAAAGTGACCAGATCCCAGCACTGCTTATCCCATAACTTTTGAAATTTTTACCCGATTTAAAAGTGGAATGCCTCTCTGAATTTGTTATTAAAATATCTATCTAGCTACATCATTGGTTTATTTTCGAATTTTTGGTCAATGTTTCGTCATTTTTTATGACCCCCGACCTGTCAAAATTTGCAAAAAATGGGTTTGCAGAAAAGTGACCAGACCCCAGCACTGCTTATCCCATAACTTTTGAAATTTTTACCCGATTTAAAAGTGGAATGCCTCTCTGAATTTGTTATTAAAATATCTATCTAGCTACATCATTGGTTTATTTTCGAATTTTTGGTCAATGTTTCGTCATTTTTTATGACCTGTCAACCTGACCTGTCAACCGACCTGTCAAAATTTGCAAAAAATGGGTTTGCAGAAAAGTGACCAGATCCCAGCACTGCTTAGCCCATAACTTTTGAAATTTTTACCCGATTTAAAAGTGGAATACCTCTCTGAATTTGTTATTAAAATATCTATCTAGCTGCATTATTGGTTTATTTTCGAATTTTTGGTCAATATTTTGTAATTTTTTATGACCCCCGACCTGTCAAAATTTGCAAAAAATGGGTTTGCAGAAAAGTGACCAGACCCCAGCACTGCTTATCCCATAACTTTTGAAATTTTTACCCGATTTAAAAGTGGAATGCCTCTCTGAATTTGTTATTAAAATATCTATCTAGCTACATCATTGGTTTATTTTCGAATTTTTGGTCAATGTTTCGTCATTTTTTATGACCCCCGACCTGTCAAAATTTGCAAAAAAATGGGTTTGCAGAAAAGTGACCAGAACCCAGCACTGCTTAGCCCAAACTTTTGAAATTTTTACCCGATTTAAAAGTGGAATACCTCTCTGAATTTGTTGTTAAAATATCTATCTAGCTGCATTATTGGTTTATTTTCGAATTTTTGGTCAATATTTTGTAGTTTTTTATGACCCCCGACTTGTTAAAATTTGCAAAAAATGGGTTTGCAGAAAAGTGACCAGATCCCAGCACTGCTTATCCCAAACCTTTTGAAATTTTTACCCGATTTAAAAGTGGAATACCTCTCTGAATTTGTTATTAAAATATCTATCTAGCTGCATTATTGGTTTATTTTCGAATTTTTGGTCAATGTTTCGTCATTTTTTATGACCCCCGACCTGTCAAAATTTGCAAAAAATGGGTTTGCAGAAAAGTGACCAGATCCCAGCGCTGCTTAGCCCAAACTTTTGAAATTTTTACCCGATTTAAAAGTGGAATACCTCTCTGAATTTGTTATTCGAATATCTATCTAGCTGCATTATTGGTTTATTTTCGAATTTTTGGTCAATAGTTTGTAGTTTTTTATGACCCCCGACTTGTTAAAATTTGCAAAAAATGGGTTTGCAGAAAAGTGACCAGATCCCAGCACTGCTTATCCCAAACCTTTTGAAATTTTTACCCGATTTAAAAGTGGAATGCCTCTCTGAATTTGTTATTAAAATATCTATCTAGCTACATCATTGGTTTATTTTCGAATTTTTGGTCAATGTTTCGTCATTTTTTATGACCTGTCAACCTGACCTGTCAACCGACCTGTCAAAATTTGCAAAAAATGGGTTTGCAGAAAAGTGACCAGATCCCAGCACTGCTTAGCCCATAACTTTTGAAATGTTTACCCGATTTAAAAGTGGAATACCTCTCTGAATTTGTTATTCGAATATCTATCTAGCTGCATTATTGGTTTGTTTTCGAATTTTTGGTCAATATTTTGTTATTTTTTATGACCCCCGACCTGTCAAAATTTGCAAAAAATGGGTTTGCAGAAAAGTGAACAGATCCCAGCACTGCTTATCCCATAACTTTTGAAATTTTTACCCGATTTAAAAGTGGAATGCCTCTCTGAATTTGTTATTAAAATATCTATCTAGCTACATCATTGGTTTATTTTCGAATTTTTGGTCAATGTTTCGTCATTTTTTATGACCCCCGACCTGTCAAAATTTGCAAAAAAATGGGTTTGCAGAAAAGTGACCAGAACCCAGCACTGCTTAGCCCAAACTTTTGAAATTTTTACCCGATTTAAAAGTGGAATACCTCTCTGAATTTGTTGTTAAAATATCTATCTAGCTGCATTATTGGTTTATTTTCGAATTTTTGGTCAATATTTTGTAGTTTTTTATGACCCCCGACCTGTCAAAATTTGCAAAAAATGGGTTTGCAGAAAAGTGACCAGATCCCAGCACTACTTAGCCCAAACTTTTGAAATTTTTACCCGATTTAAAAGTGGAATACCTCTCTGAATTTGTTGTTAAAATATCTATCTAGCTGCATTATTGGTTTATTTTCGAATTTTTGGTCAATATTTTGTAATTTTTTATGACCCCCGACCTGTCAAAATTTGCAAAAAAATGGGTTTGCAGAAAAGTGACCAGATCCCAGCACTGCTTATCCCATAACTTTTGAAATTTTTACCCGATTTAAAAGTGGAATGCCTCTCTGAATTTGTTATTAAAATATCTATCTAGCTACATCATTGGTTTATTTTCGAATTTTTGGTCAATGTTTCGTCATTTTTTATGACCCCCGACCTGTCAAAATTTGCAAAAAATGGGTTTGCAGAAAAGTGACCAGACCCCAGCACTGCTTATCCCATAACTTTTGAAATTTTTACCCGATTTAAAAGTGGAATGCCTCTCTGAATTTGTTATTAAAATATCTATCTAGCTGCATTATTGGTTTATTTTCGAATTTTTGGTCAATATTTTGTAATTTTTTATGACCCCCGACCTGTCAAAATTTGCAAAAAATGGGTTTGCAGAAAAGTGACCAGACCCCAGCACTGCTTATCCCATAACTTTTGAAATTTTTACCCGATTTAAAAGTGGAATGCCTCTCTGAATTTGTTATTAAAATATCTATCTAGCTACATCATTGGTTTATTTTCGAATTTTTGGTCAATGTTTCGTCATTTTTTATGACCCCCGACCTGTCAAAATTTGCAAAAAATGGGTTTGCAGAAAAGTGACCAGACCCCAGCACTGCTTATCCCATAACTTTTGAAATTTTTACCCGATTTAAAAGTGGAATGCCTCTCTGAATTTGTTATTAAAATATCTATCTAGCTACATCATTGGTTTATTTTCGAATTTTTGGTCAATGTTTCGTCATTTTTTATGACCCCCGACCTGTCAAAATTTGCAAAAAAATGGGTTTGCAGAAAAGTGACCAGAACCCAGCACTGCTTATCCCATAACTTTTGAAATTTTTACCCTATTTAAAAGTGGAATACCTCTCTGAATTTGTTGTTAAAATATCTATCTAGCTGCATTATTGGTTTATTTTCGAATTTTTGGTCAATATTTTGTAGTTTTTTATGACCCCCGACTTGTTAAAATTTGCAAAAAATGGGTTTGCAGAAAAGTGACCAGATCCCAGCACTGCTTATCCCAAACCTTTTGAAATTTTTACCCGATTTAAAAGTGGAATACCTCTCTGAATTTGCTATTAAAATATCTATCTAGCTGCATTATTGGTTTATTTTCGAATTTTTGGTCAATATTTTGTAATTTTTTATGACCCCCGACCTGTCAAAATTTGCAAAAAAATGGGTTTGCAGAAAAGTGACCAGATCCCAGCACTGCTTATCCCATAACTTTTGAAATTTTTACCTGATTTAAAAGTGGAATGCCTCTCTGAATTTGTTATTAAAAAATCTATCTAGCTACATCATTGGTTTATTTTCGAATTTTTGGTCAATGTTTCGTCATTTTTTATGACCCCCGACCTGTCAAAATTTGCAAAAAATGGGTTTGCAGAAAAGTGACCAGATCCCAGCACTGCTTAGCCCATAACTTTTGAAATTTTTACCCGATTTAAAAGTGGAATACCTCTCTGAATTTGTTATTCGAATATCTATCTAGCTGCATTATTGGTTTATTTTCGAATTTTTGGTCAATATTTTGTAATTTTTTATGACCCCCAACCTGTCAAAATTTGCAAAAAATGGGTTTGCAGAAAAGTGACCAGAACCCAGCACTGCTTATCCCATAACTTTTGAAATTTTTACCCGATTTAAAAGTGGAATGCCTCTCTGAATTTGTTATTAAAATATCTATCTAGCTGCATTATTGGTTTATTTTCGAATTTTTGGTCAATATTTTGTAGTTTTTTATGACCCCCGACTTGTTAAAATTTGCAAAAAATGGGTTTGCAGAAAAGTGACCAGATCCCAGCACTGCTTATCCCAAACCTTTTGAAATTTTTACCCGATTTAAAAGTGGAATACCTCTCTGAATTTGCTATTAAAATATCTATCTAGCTGCATTATTGGTTTATTTCCGAATTTTTGGTCAATATTTTGTAATTTTTTATGACCCCCGACCTGTCAAAATTTGCAAAAAATGGGTTTGCAGAAAAGTGATCAGATCCCAGCACTGCTTAGCCCATAACTTTTGAAATTTTTACCCGATTTAAAAGTGGAATACCTCTCTGAATTTGTTGTTAAAATATCTATCTAGCTGCATTATTGGTTTATTTTCGAATTTTTGGTCAATATTTTGTAATTTTTTATGACCCCCGACCTGTCAAAATTTGCAAAAAATGGGTTTGCAGAAAAGTGACCAGAACCCAGCACTGCTTAGCCCATAACTTTTGAAATTTTTACCCGATTTAAAAGTGGAATGCCTCTCTGAATTTGTTATTAAAATATCTATCTAGCTGCATTATTGGTTTATTTTCGAATTTTTGGTCAATATTTTGTAGTTTTTTATGACCCCCGACTTGTTAAAATTTGCAAAAAATGGGTTTCCAGAAAAGTGACCAGATCCCAGCACTGCTTATCCCATAACTTTTGAAATTTTTACCCGATTTAAAAGTGGAATACCTCTCTGAATTTGTTATTCGAATATCTATCTAGCTGCATTATTGGTTTATTTTCGAATTTTTGGTCAATATTTTGTAGTTTTTTATGACCCCCGACCTGTCAAAATTTGCAAAAAATGGGTTTGCAGAAAAGTGACCAGATCCCAGCACTGCTTAGCCCATAACTTTTGAAATTTTTACCCGATTTAAAAGTGGAATACCTCTCTGAATTTGTTATTAAAATATCTATCTAGCTGCATTATTGGTTTATTTTCGAATTTTTTGGTCAATATTTTGTAGTTTTTTATGACCCCCGACTTGTTAAAATTTGCAAAAAATGGGTTTGCAGAAAAGTGACAAGATCCCAGCACTGCTTAGCCCAAACTTTTGAAATTTTTACCCGATTTAAAAGTGGAATACCTCTCTGAATTTGCTGTTAAAATATCTATCTAGCTGCATTATTGGTTTATTTTCGAATTTTTGGTTGTTATGTTGTAGTTTTTTATGACCCCCGACCTGTCAAAACTTGCAAAAAATGGGTTTGCAGAAAAGTGACCAGATCCCAGCACTGCTTAGCCCAAACTTTTGAAATTTTTACCCGATTTAAAAGTGGAATACCTCTCTGAATTTGTTATTAAAATATCTATCTAGCTGCATTATTGGTTTATTTTCGAATTTTTGGTCAATATTTTGTAGTTTTTTATGACCCCCGACTTGTTAAAATTTGCAAAAAATGGGTTTGCAGAAAAGTGACAAGATCCCAGCACTGCTTAGCCCAAACTTTTGAAATTTTTACCCGATTTAAAAGTGGAATACCTCTCTGAATTTGTTGTTAAAATATCTATCTAGCTGCATTATTGGTTTATTTTCGAATTTTTGGTCAATATTTTGTAGTTTTTTATGACCCCCGACCTGTCAAAATTTGCAAAAAATGGGTTTGCAGAAAAGTGACCAGATCCCAGCACTGCTTAGCCCAAACTTTTGAAATTTTTACCCGATTTAAAAGTGGGATACCTCTCTGAATTTGTTATTCGAATATCTATCTAGCTGCATTATTGGTTTATTTTCGAATTTTTGGTTGATATGTTGTAGTTTTTTATGACCCCCGACTTGTTAAAATTTGCAAAAAATGGGTTTGCAGAAAAGTGACCAGATCCCAGCACTGCTTATCCCAAACCTTTTGAAATTTTTACCCGATTTAAAAGTGGAATACCTCTCTGAATTTGTTATTCGAATATCTATCTAGCTGCATTATTGGTTTATTTTCGAATTTTTGGTCAATATTTTTTAATTTTTTATGACCCCCGACCTGCCAAAATTTGCAAAAAATGGGTTTGCAGAAAAGTGACCAGATCCCAGCGCTGCTTAGCCCAAACTTTTGAAATTTTTACCCGATTTAAAAGTGGAATACCTCTCTGAATTTGTTATTCGAATATCTATCTAGCTGCATTATTGGTTTATTTTGGAATTTTTGGTCAATATTTTGTAGTTTTTTATGACCCCCGACCTGTCAAAATTTGCAAAAAATGGGTTTGCAGAAAAGTGACCAGATCCCAGCACTGCTTAGCCCATAACTTTTGAAATTTTTACCCGATTTAAAAGTGGAATACCTCTCTGAATTTGTTATTAAAATATCTATCTAGCTGCATTATTGGTTTATTTTCGAATTTTTGGTCAATATTTTGTAGTTTTTTATGACCCCCGACTTGTTAAAATTTGCAAAAAATGGGTTTGCAGAAAAGTGACAAGATCCCAGCACTGCTTAGCCCAAACTTTTGAAATTTTTACCCGATTTAAAAGTGGAATACCTCTCTGAATTTGTTGTTAAAATATCTATCTAGCTGCATTATTGGTTTATTTTCGAATTTTTGGTCAATATTTTGTAATTTTTTATGACCCCCGACCTGTCAAAATTTGCAAAAAATGGGTTTGCAGAAAAGTTACCAGAACCCAGCACTGCTTAGCCCATAACTTTTGAAATTTTTACCCGATTTAAAAGTGGAATACCTCTCTGAATTTGTTATTCGAATATCTATCTAGCTGCATTATTGGTTTATTTTCGAATTTTTGGTTGTTATGTTGTAGTTTTTTATGACCCCCGACTTGTTAAAATTTGCAAAAAATGGGTTTGCAGAAAAGTGACCAGATCCCAGCACTGCTTATCCCAAACCTTTTGAAATTTTTACCCGATTTAAAAGTGGAATACCTCTCTGAATTTGTTATTCGAATATCTATCTAGCTGCATTATTGGTTTATTTTCGAATTTTTGGTCAATATTTTTTAATTTTTTATGACCCCCGACCTGCCAAAATTTGCAAAAAATGGGTTTGCAGAAAAGTGACCAGATCCCAGCGCTGCTTAGCCCAAACTTTTGAAATTTTTACCCGATTTAAAAGTGGAATACCTCTCTGAATTTGTTATTCGAATATCTATCTAGCTGCATTATTGGTTTATTTTGGAATTTTTGGTCAATATTTTGTAGTTTTTTATGACCCCCGACCTGTCAAAATTTGCAAAAAATGGGTTTGCAGAAAAGTGACCAGATCCCAGCACTGCTTAGCCCATAACTTTTGAAATTTTTACCCGATTTAA
Source organism: Drosophila ficusphila (assembly GCF_018152265.1). Classification (NCBI taxonomy): domain Eukaryota; kingdom Metazoa; phylum Arthropoda; class Insecta; order Diptera; family Drosophilidae; genus Drosophila; species Drosophila ficusphila. Next base: position 60,001 of record NW_025064125.1, read on the forward strand.
AAGTGGAATACCTCTCTGAATTTGTTATTAAAATATCTATCTAGCTGCATTATTGGTTTATTTTCGAATTTTTGGTCAATATTTTGTAGTTTTTTATGACCCCCCGACTTGTTAAAATTTGCAAAAAATGGGTTTGCAGAAAAGTGACAAGATCCCAGCACTACTTATCCCATAACTTTTGAAATTTTTACCCGATTTAAAAGTGGAATGCCTCTCTGAATTTGTTATTAAAATATCTATCTAGCTACATCATTGGTTTATTTTCGAATTTTTGGTCAATGTTTCGTCATTTTTTATGACCCCCGACCTGTCAAAATTTGCAAAAAATGGGTTTGCAGAAAAGTGACAAGATCCCAGCACTGCTTAGCCCAAACTTTTGAAATTTTTACCCGATTTAAAAGTGGAATACCTCTCTGAATTTGTTGTTAAAATATCTATCTAGCTGCATTATTGGTTTATTTTCGAAATTTTGGTCAATATTTTGTAATTTTTTATGACCCCCGACCTGTCAAAATTTGCAAAAAATGGGTTTGCAGAAAAGTTACCAGAACCCAGCACTGCTTAGCCCATAACTTTTGAAATTTTTACCCGATTTAAAAGTGGAATACCTCTCTGAATTTGTTATTCGAATATCTATCTAGCTGCATTATTGGTTTATTTTCGAATTTTTGGTTGTTATGTTGTAGTTTTTTATGACCCCCGACTTGTTAAAATTTGCAAAAAATGGGTTTGCAGAAAAGTGACCAGATCCCAGCACTGCTTATCCCAAACCTTTTGAAATTTTTACCCGATTTAAAAGTGGAATACCTCTCTGAATTTGTTATTCGAATATCTATCTAGCTGCATTATTGGTTTATTTTCGAATTTTTGGTCAATATTTTTTAATTTTTTATGACCCCCGACCTGCCAAAATTTGCAAAAAATGGGTTTGCAGAAAAGTGACCAGATCCCAGCGCTGCTTAGCCCAAACTTTTGAAATTTTTACCCGATTTAAAAGTGGAATACCTCTTTGAATTTGTTGTTAAAATATCTATCTAGCTGCATTATTGGTTTATTTTCGAATTTTTGGTCAATATTTTGTAATTTTTATGACCCCCGACCTGTCAAAATTTGCAAAAAATGGGTTTGCAGAAAAGTGACCAGATCCCAGCACTGCTTAGCCCATAACTTTTGAAATTTTTACCCGATTTAAAAGTGGAATACCTCTCTGAATTTGTTGTTAAAATATCTATCTAGCTGCATTATTGGTTTATTTTCGAATTTTTGGTCAATATTTTGTAATTTTTTATGACCCCCGACCTGTCAAAATTTGCAAAAAATGGGTTTGCAGAAAAGTTACCAGAACCCAGCACTGCTTAGCCCATAACTTTTGAAATTTTTACCCGATTTAAAAGTGGAATACCTCTCTGAATTTGTTATTCGAATATCTATCTAGCTGCATTATTGGTTTATTTTCGAATTTTTGGTTGTTATGTTGTAGTTTTTTATGACCCCCGACTTGTTAAAATTTGCAAAAAATGGGTTTGCAGAAAAGTGACCAGATCCCAGCACTGCTTATCCCAAACCTTTTGAAATTTTTACCCGATTTAAAAGTGGAATACCTCTCTGAATTTGTTATTCGAATATCTATCTAGCTGCATTATTGGTTTATTTTCGAATTTTTGGTCAATATTTTTTAATTTTTTATGACCCCCGACCTGCCAAAATTTGCAAAAAATGGGTTTGCAGAAAAGTGACCAGATCCCAGCGCTGCTTAGCCCAAACTTTTGAAATTTTTACCCGATTTAAAAGTGGAATACCTCTTTGAATTTGTTGTTAAAATATCTATCTAGCTGCATTATTGGTTTATTTTCGAATTTTTGGTCAATATTTTGTAATTTTTATGACCCCCGACCTGTCAAAATTTGCAAAAAATGGGTTTGCAGAAAAGTGACCAGATCCCAGCACTGCTTAGCCCATAACTTTTGAAATTTTTACCCGATTTAAAAGTGGAATACCTCTCTGAATTTGTTGTTAAAATATCTATCTAGCTGCATTATTGGTTTATTTTCGAATTTTTGGTCAATATTTTGTAATTTTTTATGACCCCCGACCTGTCAAAATTTGCAAAAAAATGGGTTTGCAGAAAAGTGACCAGATCCCAGCACTGCTTATCCCATAACTTTTGAAATTTTTACCCGATTTAAAAGTGGAATGCCTCTCTGAATTTGTTATTAAAATATCTATCTAGCTACATCATTGGTTTATTTTCGAATTTTTGGTCAATGTTTCGTCATTTTTTATGACCCCCGACCTGTCAAAATTTGCAAAAAATGGGTTTGCAGAAAAGTGACCAGATCCCAGCGCTGCTTAGCCCAAACTTTTGAAATTTTTACCCGATTTAAAAGTGGAATACCTCTCTGAATTTGTTATTCGAATATCTATCTAGCTGCATTATTGGTTTATTTTCGAATTTTTGGTCAATATTTTGTAGTTTTTTATGACCCCCGACTTGTTAAAATTTGCAAAAAATGGGTTTGCAGAAAAGTGACCAGATCCCAGCACTGCTTATCCCAAACCTTTTGAAATTTTTACCCGATTTAAAAGTGGAATACCTCTCTGAATTTGCTATTAAAATATCTATCTAGCTGCATTATTGGTTTATTTTCGAATTTTTGGACAATATTTTGTAGTTTTTTATGACCCCCCACTTGTTAAAATTTGCAAAAAATGGGTTTGCAGAAAAGTGACCAGATCCCAGCACTGCTTATCCCATAACTTTTGAAATTTTTACCCGATTTAAAAGTGGAATACCTCTCTGAATTTGCTATTAAAATATCTATCTAGCTGCATTATTGGTTTATTTTCGAATTTTTGGTCAATATTTTTTAGTTTTTTATGACCCCCGACCTGTCAAAATTGGCAAAAAATGGGTTTGCAGAAAAGTGACCAGATCCCAGCACTGCTTAGCCCAAACTTTTGAAATTTTGACCCGATTTAAAAGTGGAATACCTCTCTGAATTTGTTGTTAAAATATCTATCTAGCTGCATTATTGGTTTATTTTCGAATTTTTGGTCAATATTTTGTAATTTTTTATGACCCCCGACCTGTCAAAATTTGCAAAAAATGGGTTTGCAGAAAAGTGACCAGATCCCAGCACTGCTTATCCCAAACCTTTTGAAATTTTTACCCGATTTAAAAGTGGAATACCTCTCTGAATTTGCTATTAAAATATCTATCTAGCTGCATTATTGGTTTATTTTCGAATTTTTGGTCAATGTTTCGTCATTTTTTATGACCCCCGACCTGTCAAAATTTGCAAAAAATGGGTTTGCAGAAAAGTGACCAGATCCCAGCACTACTTAGCCCATAACTTTTGAAATTTTTACCCGATTTAAAAGTGGAATACCTCTCTGAATTTGTTATTCGAATATCTATCTAGCTGCATTATTGGTTTATTTTCGAATTTTTGGTCAATATTTTGTAATTTTTTATGACCCCCGACCTGTCAAAATTTGCAAAAAATGGGTTTGCAGAAAAGTGACCAGAACCCAGCACTGCTTAGCCCATAACTTTTGAAATTTTTACCCGATTTAAAAGTGGAATACCTCTCTGAATTTGTTGTTAAAATATCTATCTAGCTGCATTATTGGTTTATTTTCGAATTTTTGGTCAATATTTTGTAGTTTTTTATGACCCCCGACTTGTTAAAATTTGCAAAAAATGGGTTTGCAGAAAAGTGACCAGATCCCAGCACTGCTTATCCCAAACCTTTTGAAATTTTTACCCGATTTAAAAGTGGAATACCTCTCTGAATTTGCTATTAAAATATCTATCTAGCTGCATTATTGGTTTTATTTTCGAATTTTTGGTCAATATTTTGTAATTTTTTATGACCCTCGACCTGTCAAAATTTGCAAAAAATGGGTTTGCAGAAAAGTGACCAGATCCCAGCACTGCTTAGCCCATAACTTTTGAAATTTTTACCCGATTTAAAAGTGGAATACCTCTCTGAATTTGTTGTTAAAATATCTATCTAGCTGCATTATTGGTTTATTTTCGAATTTTTGGTCAATATTTTGTAGTTTTTTATGACCCCCGACCTGTCAAAATTTGCAAAAAATGGGTTTGCAGAAAAGTGACAAGATACCCAGCACTGCTTAGCCCAAACTTTTGAAATTTTTACCCGATTTAAAAGTGGAATACCTCTCTGAATTTGTTATTCGAATATCTATCTAGCTGCATTATTGGTTTATTTTCGAATTTTTGGTCAATATTTTGTAGTTTTTTATGACCCCCGACTTGTTAAAATTTGCAAAAAATGGGTTTCCAGAAAAGTGACCAGATCCCAGCACTGCTTATCCCAAACCTTTTGAAATTTTTACCCGATTTAAAAGTGAAATACCTCTCTGAATTTGCTATTAAAATATCTATCTAGCTGCATTATTGGTTTATTTTCGAATTTTTGGTCAATATTTTTTAATTTTTTATGACCCCCGACCTGTCAAAATTTGCAAAAAATGGGTTTGCAGAAAAGTGACCAGATCCCAGCACTGTCAAAATTTGCAAAAAATGGGTTTGTAGAAAAGTGACCAGATCCCAGCACTGCTTAGCCCAAACTTTTGAAATTTTTACCCGATTTAAAAGTGGAATACCTCTCTGAATTTGTTGTTAAAATATCTATCTAGCTGCATTATTGGTTTATTTTCGAATTTTTGGTCAATATTTTGTAGTTTTTTATGACCCCCGACCTGTCAAAATTTGCAAAAAATGGGTTTGCAGAAAAGTGACCAGATCCCAGCACTGCTTAGCCCAAACTTTTGAATTTTTTACCCGATTTAAAAGTGGAATACCTCTCTGAATTTGTTGTTAAAATATCTATCTAGCTGCATTATTGGTTTATTTTCGAATTTTTGGTCAATATTTTGTAGTTTTTTATGACCCCCGACCTGTCAAAATTTGCAAAAAAATGGGTTTGCAGAAAAGTGACCAGATCCCAGCACTGCTTATCCCATAACTTTTGAAATTTTTACACGATTTAAAAGTGGAATGCCTCTCTGAATTTGTTATTAAAAAATCTATCTAGCTACATCATTGGTTTATTTTCGAATTTTTTGGTCAATATTTTTTAATTTTTTATGACCCCCGACCTGTCAAAATTTGCAAAAAATGGGTTTGCAGAAAAGTGACAAGATCCCAGCACTGCTTAGCCCAAACTTTTGAAATTTTTACCCGATTTAAAAGTGGAATACCTCTCTGAATTTGCTATTAAAATATCTATCTAGCTGCATTATTGGTTTATTTTCGAATTTTTGGTCAATATTTTGTAGTTTTTTATGACCCCCGACTTGTTAAAATTTGCAAAAAATGGGTTTGCAGAAAAGTGACAAGATCCCAGCACTGCTTAGCCCAAACTTTTGAAATTTTTACCCGATTTAAAAGTGGAATACCTCTTTGAATTTGTTGTTAAAATATCTATCTAGCTGCATTATAGGTTTATTTTCGAATTTTTGGTCAATATTTTGTAATTTTTTATGACCCCCGACCTGTCAAAATTTGCAAAAAAATGGGTTTGCAGAAAAGTGACCAGATCCCAGCACTGCTTATCCCATAACTTTTGAAATTTTTACCCGATTTAAAAGTGGAATGCCTCTCTGAATTTGTTATTAAAATATCTATCTAGCTACATCATTGGTTTATTTTCGAATTTTTGGTCAATGTTTCGTCATTTTTTATGACCCCCGACCTGTCAAAATTTGCAAAAAATGGGTTTGCAGAAAAGTGACCAGATCCCAGCGCTGCTTAGCCCAAACTTTTGAAATTTTTACCCGATTTAAAAGTGGAATACCTCTCTGAATTTGTTATTCGAATATCTATCTAGCTGCATTATTGGTTTATTTTGGAATTTTTGGTCAATATTTTGTAGTTTTTTATGACCCCCCGACTTGTTAAAATTTGCAAAAAATGGGTTTGCAGAAAAGTGACCAGATCCCAGCACTGCTTATCCCAAACCTTTTGAAATTTTTACCCGATTTAAAAGTGGAATACCTCTCTGAATTTGCTATTAAAATATCTATCTAGCTGCATTATTGGTTTATTTTCGAATTTTTGGTCAATATTTTGTAGTTTTTTATGACCCCCGACTTGTTAAAATTTGCAAAAAATGGGTTTGCAGAAAAGTGACCAGATCCCAGCACTGCTTATCCCAAACCTTTTGAAATTTTTACCCGATTTAAAAGTGGAATACCTCTCTGAATTTGCTATTAAAATATCTATCTAGCTGCATTATTGGTTTATTTTCGAATTTTTGGTCAATATTTTTTTAATTTTTTATGACCCCCGACCTGTCAAAATTTGCAAAAAATGGGTTTGCAGAAAAGTGACCAGATCCCAGCACTGCTTAGCCCAAACTTTTGAAATTTTTACCCGATTTAAAAGTGGAATACCTCTCTGAATTTGTTGTTAAAATATCTATCTAGCTGCATTATTGGTTTATTTTCGAATTTTTGGTCAATATTTTGTAGTTTTTTATGACCCCCGACCTGTCAAAATTTGCAAAAAAATGGGTTTGCAGAAAAGTGACCAGATCCCAGCACTGCTTATCCCATAACTTTTGAAATTTTTACACGATTTAAAAGTGGAATGCCTCTCTGAATTTGTTATTAAAAAATCTATCTAGCTACATCATTGGTTTATTTTCGAATTTTTGGTCAATGTTTCGTCATTTTTTATGACCCCCGACCTGTCAAAATTTGCAAAAAATGGGTTTGCAGAAAAGTGACCAGATCCCATCACTACTTAGCCCATAACTTTTGAAATTTTTACCCGATTTAAAAGTGGAATACCTCTCTGAATTTGTTATTCGAATATCTATCTAGCTGCATTATTGGTTTATTTTCGAATTTTTGGTCAATATTTTGTAATTTTTTATGACCCCCGACCTGTCAAAATTGGCAAAAAATGGGTTTGCAGAAAAGTGACCAGAACCCAGCACTGCTTAGCCCATAACTTTTGAAATTTTTACCCGATTTAAAAGTGGAATGCCTCTCTGAATTTGTTGTTAAAATATCTATCTAGCTGCATTATTGGTTTATTTTGGAATTTTTGGTCAATATTTTGTAGTTTTTTATGACCCCCGACCTGTCAAAATTTGCAAAAAAATGGGTTTGCAGAAAAGTGACCAGATCCCAGCACTGCTTATCCCATAACTTTTGAAATTTTTACACGATTTAAAAGTGGAATGCCTCTCTGAATTTGTTATTAAAAAATCTATCTAGCTACATCATTGGTTTATTTTCGAATTTTTGGTCAATATTTTTTAATTTTTTATGACCCCCGACCTGTCAAAATTTGCAAAAAATGGGTTTGCAGAAAAGTGACCAGATCCCAGCACTACTTAGCCCATAACTTTTGAAATTTTTACCCGATTTAAAAGTGGAATACCTCTCTGAATTTGTTATTCGAATATCTATCTAGCTGCATTATTGGTTTATTTTCGAATTTTTGGTCAATATTTTGTAATTTTTTATGACCCCCGACCTGTCAAAATTGGCAAAAAATGGGTTTGCAGAAAAGTGACCAGAACCCAGCACTGCTTAGCCCATAACTTTTGAAATTTTTACCCGATTTAAAAGTGGAATGCCTCTCTGAATTTGTTATTAAAATATCTATCTAGCTGCATTATTGGTTTATTTTCGAATTTTTGGTCAATATTTTGTAGTTTTTTATGACCCCCGACCTGTCAAAATTTGCAAAAAATGGGTTTGCAGAAAAGTGACAAGATCCCAGCACTGCTTAGCCCAAACTTTTGAAATTTTTACCCGATTTAAAAGTGGAATACCTCTCTGAATTTGTTTTGGTAAAATATCTATCTAGCTGCATTATTGGTTTATTTTCGAATTTTTGGTCAATATTTTGTAATTTTTTATGACCCCCGACCTGTCAAAATTTGCAAAAAAATGGGTTTGAAGAAAAGTGACCAGATCCCAGCACTGCTTAGCCCATAACTTTTGAAATTTTTACCCGATTTAAAAGTGGAATACCTCTCTGAATTTGTTGTTAAAATATCTATCTAGCTGCATTATTGGTTTATTTTCGAATTTTTGGTCAATATTTTGTAATTTTTTATGACCCCCGACCTGTCAAAATTTGCAAAAAATGGGTTTGCAGAAAAGTGACCAGATCCCAGCACTGCTTAGCCCAAACTTTTGAAATTTTTACCCGATTTAAAAGTGGAATACCTCTCTGAATTTGTTATTCGAATATCTATCTAGCTGCATTATTGGTTTATTTTCGAATTTTTTGGTCAATATTTTGTAGTTTTTTATGACCCCCGACCTGTCAAAATTTGCAAAAAATGGGTTTGCAGAAAAGTGACCAGATCCCAGCACTGCTTAGCCCAAACTTTTGAAATTTTTACCCGATTTAAAAGTGAAATACCTCTCTGAATTTGCTATTAAAATATCTATCTAGCTGCATTATTGGTTTATTTTCGAATTTTTGGTCAATATTTTTTAATTTTTTATGACCCCCGACCTGTCAAAATTTGCAAAAAATGGGTTTGCAGAAAAGTGACCAGATCCCAGCACTGCTTAGCCCAAACTTTTGAAATTTTTACCCGATTTAAAAGTGGAATGCCTCTCTGAATTTTTTGTTAAAATATCTATCTAGCTGCATTATTGGTTTATTTTCGAATTTTTTGGTCAATATTTTGTCATTTTTTATGACCCCCGACCTGTCAAAATTTGCAAAAAATGGGTTTGCAGAAAAGTGACCAGATCCCAGCACTGCTTAGCCCAAACTTTTGAAATTTTTACCCGATTTAAAAGTGGAATACCTCTCTGAATTTGTTGTTAAAATATCTATCTAGCTGCATTATTGGTTTATTTTCGAATTTTTGGTCAATATTTTGTAGTTTTTTATGACCCCCGACCTGTCAAAATTTGCAAAAAATGGGTTTGCAGAAAAGTGACCAGATCCCAGCACTGCTTAGCCCAAACTTTTGAAATTTTTACCCGATTTAAAAGTGGAATACCTCTCTGAATTTGTTATTCGAATATCTATCTAGCTGCATTATTGGTTTATTTTCGAATTTTTGGTCAATATTTTGTAGTTTTTTATGACCCCCGACCTGTCAAAATATGCAAAAAATGGGTTTGCAGAAAAGTGACCAGATCCCAGCACTGCTTAGCCCATAACTTTTGAAATTTTTACCCGATTTAAAAGTGGAATACCTCTCTGAATTTGTTATTAAAATATCTATCTAGCTGCATTATTGGTTTATTTTCGAATTTTTGGTCAATATTTTGTAGTTTTTTATGACCCCCGACCTGTCAAAATTTGCAAAAAATGGGTTTGCAGAAAAGTGACCAGATCCCAGCACTGCTTAGCCCATAACTTTTGAAATTTTTACCCGATTTAAAAGTGGAATACCTCTCTGAATTTGTTATTAAAATATCTATCTAGCTGCATTATTGGTTTATTTTCGAATTTTTGGTCAATATTTTGTAGTTTTTTATGACCCCCGACTTGTTAAAATTTGCAAAAAATGGGTTTGCAGAAAAGTGACCAGATCCCAGCACTGCTTATCCCAAACCTTTTGAAATTTTTACCCGATTTAAAAGTGGAATACCTCTCTGAATTTGCTATTAAAATATCTATCTAGCTGCATTATTGGTTTATTTTCGAATTTTTGGTCAATATTTTTTAGTTTTTTATGACCCCCGACTTGTTAAAATTTGCAAAAAATGGGTTTGCAGAAAAGTGACAAGATCCCAGCACTGCTTAGCCCAAACTTTTGAAATTTTTACCCGATTTAAAAGTGGAATACCTCTCTGAATTTGTTGTTAAAATATCTATCTAGCTGCATTATTGGTTTATTTTCGAATTTTTGGTCAATATTTTGTAGTTTTTTATGACCCCCGACCTGTCAAAATTTGCAAAAAATGGGTTTGCAGAAAAGTGACCAGATCCCAGCACTGCTTAGCCCAAACTTTTGAAATTTTTACCCGATTTAAAAGTGGAATACCTCTCTGAATTTGTTATTAAAATATCTATCTAGCTGCATTATTGGTTTATTTTCGAATTTTTGGTCAATATTTTGTAGTTTTTTATGACCCCCGACTTGTTAAAATTTGCAAAAAATGGGTTTGCAGAAAAGTGACAAGATCCCAGCACTGCTTAGCCCAAACTTTTGAAATTTTTACCCGATTTAAAAGTGGAATACCTCTCTGAATTTGTTGTTAAAATATCTATCTAGCTGCTTTATTGGTTTATTTTCGAATTTTTGGTCAATATTTTGTAGTTTTTTATGACCCCCGACCTGTCAAAATTTGCAAAAAATGGGTTTGCAGAAAAGTGACCAGATCCCAGCACTGCTTAGCCCAAACTTTTGAAATTTTTACCCGATTTAAAAGTGGAATACCTCTCTGAATTTGTTGTTAAAATATCTATCTAGCTGCATTATTGGTTTATTTTCGAATTTTTGGTCAATATTTTGTCATTTTGCAAAAAATGGGTTTGCAGAAAAGTGACCAGATCCCAGCACTGCTTAGCCCATAACTTTTGAAATTTTTACCCGATTTAAAAGTGGAATACCTCTCTGAATTTGTTATTCGAATATCTATCTAGCTGCATTATTGGTTTATTTTCGAATTTTTGGTTGTTATGTTGTAGTTTTTTATGACCCCCGACTTGTTAAAATTTGCAAAAAATGGGTTTGCAGAAAAGTGACCAGATCCCAGCACTGCTTATCCCAAACCTTTTGAAATTTTTACCCGATTTAAAAGTGGAATACCTCTCTGAATTTGTTATTCGAATATCTATCTAGCTGCATTATTGGTTTATTTTGGAATTTTTGGTCAATATTTTGTAGTTTTTTATGACCCCCGACCTGTCAAAATTTGCAAAAAATGGGTTTGCAGAAAAGTGACCAGATCCCAGCACTGCTTAGCCCATAACTTTTGAAATTTTTACCCGATTTAAAAGTGGAATACCTCTCTGAATTTGTTATTAAAATATCTATCTAGCTGCATTATTGGTTTATTTTCGAATTTTTGGTCAATATTTTGTAGTTTTTTATGACCCCCGACTTGTTAAAATTTGCAAAAAATGGGTTTGCAGAAAAGTGACAAGATCCCAGCACTGCTTAGCCCAAACTTTTGAAATTTTTACCCGATTTAAAAGTGGAATACCTCTCTGAATTTGTTGTTAAAATATCTATCTAGCTGCATTATTGGTTTATTTTCGAATTTTTGGTCAATATTTTGTAATTTTTTATGACCCCCGACCTGTCAAAATTTGCAAAAAATGGGTTTGCAGAAAAGTTACCAGAACCCAGCACTGCTTAGCCCATAACTTTTGAAATTTTTACCCGATTTAAAAGTGGAATACCTCTCTGAATTTGTTATTAAAATATCTATCTAGCTGCATTATTGGTTTATTTTCGAATTTTTGGTCAATATTTTGTAGTTTTTTATGACCCCCGACTTGTTAAAATTTGCAAAAAATGGGTTTGCAGAAAAGTGACAAGATCCCAGCACTGCTTAGCCCAAACTTTTGAAATTTTTACCCGATTTAAAAGTGGAATACCTCTTTGAATTTGTTGTTAAAATATCTATCTAGCTGCATTATTGGTTTATTTTCGAATTTTTGGTCAATATTTTGTAATTTTTATGACCCCCGACCTGTCAAAATTTGCAAAAAATGGGTTTGCAGAAAAGTGACCAGATCCCAGCACTGCTTAGCCCATAACTTTTGAAATTTTTACCCGATTTAAAAGTGGAATACCTCTCTGAATTTGTTGTTAAAATATCTATCTAGCTGCATTATTGGTTTATTTTCGAATTTTTGGTCAATATTTTGTAATTTTTTATGACCCCCGACCTGTCAAAATTTGCAAAAAAATGGGTTTGCAGAAAAGTGACCAGATCCCAGCACTGCTTATCCCATAACTTTTGAAATTTTTACCCGATTTAAAAGTGGAATGCCTCTCTGAATTTGTTATTAAAATATCTATCTAGCTACATCATTGGTTTATTTTCGAATTTTTGGTCAATGTTTCGTCATTTTTGGTCAATATTTTGTAATTTTTTATGACCCCCGACCTGTCAAAATTTGCAAAAAAATGGGTTTGCAGAAAAGTGACCAGATCCCAGCACTGCTTATCCCATAACTTTTGAAATTTTTACCCGATTTAAAAGTGGAATGCCTCTCTGAATTTGTTATTAAAATATCTATCTAGCTACATCATTGGTTTATTTTCGAATTTTTGGTCAATGTTTCGTCATTTTTTATGACCCCCGACCTGTCAAAATTTGCAAAAAATGGGTTTGCAGAAAAGTGACCAGATCCCAGCGCTGCTTAGCCCAAACTTTTGAAATTTTTACCCGATTTAAAAGTGGAATACCTCTCTGAATTTGTTATTCGAATATCTATCTAGCTGCATTATTGGTTTATTTTCGAATTTTTGGTCAATATTTTGTAATTTTTTATGACCCCCGACTTGTTAAAATTTGCAAAAAATGGGTTTGCAGAAAAGTGACCAGATCCCAGCACTGCTTATCCCAAACCTTTTGAAATTTTTACCCGATTTAAAAGTGGAATACCTCTCTGAATTTGTTATTAAAATATCTATCTAGCTGCATTATTGGTTTATTTTCGAATTTTTGGTCAATATTTTGTAGTTTTTTATGACCCCCGACTTGTTAAAATTTGCAAAAAATGGGTTTGCAGAAAAGTGACCAGATCCCAGCACTGCTTATCCCAAACCTTTTGAAATTTTTACCCGATTTAAAAGTGGAATACCTCTCTGAATTTGTTACTAAAATATCTAGCTACATCATAGGTTTATTTTCGAATTTTTGGTCAATGTTTCGTCATTTTTTATGACCCCCGACCTGTCAAAATTTGCAAAAAATGGGTTTGCAGAAAAGTGACCAGATCCCAGCACTGCTTAGCCCAAACTTTTGAAATTTTTACCCGATTTAAAAGTGGAATACCTCTCTGAATTTGTTGTTAAAATATCTATCTAGCTGCATTATTGGTTTATTTTCGAATTTTTGGTCAATATTTTGTAGTTTTTTATGACCCCCGACTTGTTAAAATTTGCAAAAAATGGGTTTGCAGAAAAGTGACCAGATCCCAGCACTGCTTAGCCCAAACCTTTTGAAATTTTTACCCGATTTAAAAGTGGAATACCTCTCTGAATTTGTTGTTAAAATATCTATCTAGCTGCATTATTGGTTTATTTTCGAATTTTTGGTCAATATTTTGTAATTTTTTATGACCCCCGACCTGTCAAAATTTGCAAAAAATGGGTTTGCAGAAAAGTGACAAGATCCCAGCACTGCTTAGCCCAAACTTTTGAAATTTTTACCCGATTTAAAAGTGGAATACCTCTCTGAATTTGTTATTCGAATATCTATCTAGCTGCATTATTGGTTTATTTTCGAATTTTTTGGTCAATATTTTGTAGTTTTTTATGACCCCCGACTTGTTAAAATTTGCAAAAAATGGGTTTGCAGAAAAGTGACCAGATCCCAGCACTGCTTATCCCAAACCTTTTGAAATTTTTACCCGATTTAAAAGTGGAATACCTCTCTGAATTTGCTATTAAAATATCTATCTAGCTGCATTATTGGTTTATTTTCGAATTTTTGGTCAATATTTTGTAGTTTTTTATGACCCCCGACTTGTTAAAATTTGCAAAAAATGGGTTTGCAGAAAAGTGACCAGATCCCAGCACTGCTTATCCCAAACCTTTTGAAATTTTTACCCGATTTAAAAGTGGAATACCTCTCTGAATTTGTTGTTAAAATATCTATCTAGCTGCATTATTGGTTTATTTTCGAATTTTTGGTCAATATTTTGTAATTTTTTATGACCCCCGACCTGTCAAAATTTGCAAAAAATGGGTTTGCAGAAAAGTGACAAGATCCCAGCACTGCTTAGCCCAAACTTTTGAAATTTTTACCCGATTTAAAAGTGGAATACCTCTCTGAATTTGTTATTCGAATATCTATCTAGCTGCATTATTGGTTTATTTTCGAATTTTTGGTCAATATTTTGTAGTTTTTTATGACCCCCGACTTGTTAAAATTTGCAAAAAATGGGTTTGCAGAAAAGTGACCAGATCCCAGCACTGCTTATCCCAAACCTTTTGAAATTTTTACCCGATTTAAAAGTGGAATACCTCTCTGAATTTGCTATTAAAATATCTATCTAGCTGCATTATTGGTTTATTTTCGAATTTTTGGTCAATATTTTGTAGTTTTTTATGACCCCCGACTTGTTAAAATTTGCAAAAAATGGGTTTGCAGAAAAGTGACCAGATCCCAGCACTGCTTATCCCAAACCTTTTGAAATTTTTACCCGATTTAAAAGTGGAATACCTCTCTGAATTTGCTATTAAAATATCTATCTAGCTGCATTATTGGTTTATTTTCGAATTTTTGGTAAATATTTTTTAGTTTTTTATGACCCCCGACCTGTCAAAATTTGCAAAAATGGGTTTGCAGAAAAGTGACAAGATCCCAGCACTGCTTAGCCCAAACTTTTGAAATTTTTACCCGATTTAAAAGTGGAATACCTCTCTGAATTTGTTGTTAAAATATCTATCTAGCTGCATTATTGGTTTATTTTCGAATTTTTGGTCAATATTTTGTAGTTTTTTATGACCCCCGACCTGTCAAAATTTGCAAAAAAATGGGTTTGCAGAAAAGTGACCAGATCCCAGCACTGCTTATCCCATAACTTTTGAAATTTTTACACGATTTAAAAGTGGAATGCCTCTCTGAATTTGTTATTAAAAAATCTATCTAGCTACATCATTGGTTTATTTTCGAATTTTTGGTCAATGTTTCGTCATTTTTTATGACCCCCGACCTGTCAAAATTTGCAAAAAAATGGGTTTGCAGAAAAGTGACCAGATCCCATCACTACTTAGCCCATAACTTTTGAAATTTTTACCCGATTTAAAAGTGGAATACCTCTCTGAATTTGTTATTCGAATATCTATCTAGCTGCATTATTGGTTTATTTTCGAATTTTTGGTCAATATTTTGTAATTTTTTATGACCCCCGACCTGTCAAAATTGGCAAAAAATGGGTTTGCAGAAAAGTGACCAGAACCCAGCACTGCTTAGCCCATAACTTTTGAAATTTTTACCCGATTTAAAAGTGGAATGCCTCTCTGAATTTGTTATTAAAATATCTATCTAGCTGCATTATTGGTTTATTTTCGAATTTTTGGTCAATATTTTGTAGTTTTTTATGACCCCCGACTTGTTAAAATTTGCAAAAAATGGGTTTGCAGAAAAGTGACCAGATCCCAGCACTGCTTATCCCAAACCTTTTGAAATTTTTACCCAATTTAAAAGTGGAATACCTCTCTGAATTTGCTATTAAAATATCTATCTAGCTGCATTATTGGTTTATTTTCGAATTTTTGGTCAATATTTTGTAATTTTTTATGACCCCCGACCTGTCAAAATTTGCAAAAAATGGGTTTGCAGAAAAGTGACCAGATCCCAGCTTTGCTTAGCCCATAACTTTTGAAATTTTTACCCGATTTAAAAGTGGAATACCTCTCTGAATTTGTTGTTAAAATATCTATCTAGCTGCATTATTGGTTTATTTTCGAATTTTTGGTCAATATTTTGTAATTTTTTATGACCCCCGACCTGTCAAAATTTGCAAAAAATGGGTTTGCAGAAAAGTGACCAGATCCCAGCACTGCTTAGCCCAAACTTTTGAAATTTTTACCCGATTTAAAAGTGGAATACCTCTCTGAATTTGCTATTAAAATATCTATCTAGCTGCATTATTGGTTTATTTTCGAATTTTTGGTCAATATTTTGTAGTTTTGTATGACCCCCGACCTGTCAAAATTTGCAAAAAATGGGTTTGCAGAAAAGTGACCAGATCCCAGCACTGCTTAGCCCAAACTTTTGAAATTTTTACCCGATTTAAAAGTGGAATACCTCTCTGAATTTGTTGTTAAAATACCTATAATAACTTTTGAAATTTTTACCCGATTTAAAAGTGGAATACCTCTCTGAATTTGTTGTTAAAATATCTATCTAGCTGCATTATTGGTTTATTTTCGAATTTTTGGTCAATATTTTGTAATTTTTTATGACCCCCGACCTGTCAAAATTTGCAAAAAATGGGTTTGCAGAAAAGTGACAAGATCCCAGCACTGCTTAGCCCAAACTTTTGAAATTTTTACCCGATTTAAAAGTGGAATACCTCTCTGAATTTGTTATTCGAATATCTATCTAGCTGCATTATTGGTTTATTTTGGAATTTTTGGTCAATATTTTGTAGTTTTTTATGACCCCCGACCTGTCAAAATTTGCAAAAAATGGGTTTGCAGAAAAGTGACCAGATCCCAGCACTGCTTAGCCCAAACTTTTGAAATTTTTACCCGATTTAAAAGTGGAATACCTCTCTGAATTTGTTGTTAAAATATCTAACTAGCTGCATTATTGGTTTATTTTCGAATTTTTTGGTCAATATTTTGTAGTTTTTTATGACCCCCGACCTGTCAAAATTTGCAAAAAATGGGTTTGCAGAAAAGTGACCAGATCCCAGCACTGCTTAGCCCAAACTTTTGAAATTTTTACCCGATTTAAAAGTGGAATACCTCTCTGAATTTGTTGTTAAAATACCTATAATAACTTTTGAAATTTTTACCCGATTTAAAAGTGGAATGCCTCTCTGAATTTGTTACTAAAATATCTAGCTACATCATAGGTTTATTTTCGAATTTTTGGTCAATGTTTCGTCATTTTTTATGACCCCCGACCTGTCAAAATTTGCAAAAAATGGGTTTGCAGAAAAGTGACCAGATCCCAGCACTGCTTAGCCCAAACTTTTGAAATTTTTACCCGATTTAAAAGTGGAATACCTCTCTGAATTTGTTGTTAAAATATCTATCTAGCTGCATTATTGGTTTATTTTCGAATTTTTGGTCAATATTTTGTAGTTTTTTATGACCCCCGACCTGTCAAAATTTGCAAAAAATGGGTTTGCAGAAAAGTGACCAGATCCCAGCACTGCTTAGCCCATAACTTTTGAAATTTTTACCCGATTTAAAAGTGGAATACCTCTCTGAATTTGTTATTAAAAAATCCATCTAGCTGCATTATTGGTTTATTTTCGAATTTTTGGTCAATATTTTGTAGTTTTTTATGACCCCCGACCTGTCAAAATTTGCAAAAAAATGGGTTTGCAGAAAAGTGACCAGATCCCAGCACTGCTTATCCCATAACTTTTGAAATTTTTACCCGATTTAAAAGTGGAATGCCTCTCTGAATTTGTTATTAAAAAATCTATCTAGCTACATCATTGGTTTATTTTCGAATTTTTGGTCAATGTTTCGTCATTTTTTATGACCCCCGACCTGTCAAAATTTGCAAAAAATGGGTTTGCAGAAAAGTGACCAGATCCCAGCACTACTTAGCCCATAACTTTTGAAATTTTTACCCGATTTAAAAGTGGAATACCTCTCTGAATTTGTTATTCGAATATTTATCTAGCTGCATTATTGGTTTATTTTCGAATTTTTGGTCAATATTTTGTAATTTTTTATGACCCCCGACCTGTCAAAATTGGCAAAAAATGGGTTTGCAGAAAAGTGACCAGAACCCAGCACTGCTTAGCCCATAACTTTTGAAATTTTTACCCGATTTAAAAGTGGAATGCCTCTCTGAATTTGTTATTAAAATATCTATCTAGCTGCATTATTGGTTTATTTTCGAATTTTTGGTCAATATTTTGTAGTTTTTTTATGACCCCCGACTTGTTAAAATTTGCAAAAAATGGGTTTGCATTGTGACCAGATCCCAGCACTGCTTATCCCAAACCTTTTGAAATTTTTACCCGATTTAAAAGTGGAATACCTCTCTGAATTTGCTATTAAAATATCTATCTAGCTGCATTATTGGTTTATTTTCGAATTTTTGGTCAATATTTTTTAATTTTTTATGACCCCCGACCTGCCAAAATTTGCAAAAAATGGGTTTGCAGAAAAGTGACCAGATCCCAGCGCTGCTTAGCCCAAACTTTTGAAATTTTTACCCGATTTAAAAGTGGAATACCTCTCTGAATTTGTTATTCGAATATCTATCTAGCTGCATTATTGGTCTATTTTCGAATTTTTGGTCAATATTTTGTAGTTTTTTATGACCCCCGACCTGTCAAAATTTGCAAAAAATGGGTTTGCAGAAAAATGAGCAGATCCCAGCACTGCTTAGCCCATAACTTTTGAAATTTTTACCCAATTTAAAAGTGGAATACCTCTCTGAATTTGTTATTAAAATATCTATCTAGCTGCATTATTGGTTTATTTTCGAATTTTTGGTCAATATTTTGTAGTTTTTTATGACCCCCGACTTGTTAAAATATGCAAAAAATGGGTTTGCAGAAAAGTGACAAGATCCTAGCACTGCTTAGCCCAAACTTTTGAAATTTTTACCCGATTTAAAAGTGGAATACCTCTCTGAATTTGTTGTTAAAATATCTATCTAGCTGCATTATTGGTTTATTTTCGAATTTTTGGTCAATATTTTGTAGTTTTTTATGACCCCCGACCTGTCAAAATTTGCAAAAAATGGGTTTGCAGAAAAGTGACCAGATCCCAGCACTGCTTAGCCCAAACTTTTGAAATTTTTACCCGATTTAAAAGTGGAATACCTCTCTGAATTTGTTAATAAAATATCTATCTAGCTGCATTATTGGTTTATTTTCGAATTTTTGGTCAATATTTTGTAGTTTTTTATGACCCCCGACTTGTTAAAATTTGCAAAAAATGGGTTTGCAGAAAAGTGACCAGATCCCAGCACTGCTTATCCCAAACCTTTTGAAATTTTTACCCGATTTAAAAGTGGAATACCTCTCTGAATTTGCTATTAAAATATCTATCTAGCTGCATTATTGGTTTATTTTCGAATTTTTGGTCAATATTTTGTAGTTTTTTATGACCCCCGACCTGTCAAAATTTGCAAATAATGGGTTTGCAGAAAAGTGACCAGATCCCAGCACTGCTGAGCCCAAACTTTTGAAATTTTTACCCGATTTAAAAGTGGAATACCTCTTTGAATTTGTTGTTAAAAAATCTATCTAGCTGCATTATTGGTTTATTTTCGAATTTTTGGTCAATATTTTGTAATTTTTTATGACCCCCGACCTGGGAAAATTTGCAAAAAACGAGGTTGCAGAAAAGTGACCAGATCTCAGCACTGCTTAGCCCATAACATTTGAAATTTTTACCCGATTTAAAAGTGGAATACCTCTCTGAATTTGCTATTAAAATATCTATCTAGCTGCATCATTGGTTTATTTTCGAATTTTTGGTCAATATTCTGTAATTTTTTATGACCCCCGACCTGTCAAAATTTGCAAGAAATGGGTTTGCAGAAAAGTGACCAGATCCCAGCACTGCTGAGCCCAAACTTTTGAAATTTTTACCCGATTTAAAAGTGGAATACCTCTCTGAATTTGTTGTTAAAATATCTATCTAGCTCTTGCAGTTCCTAGATCAGTATGACATTGACGCCATGCTTATATCAGAGACTCACCTAACTAACAAAAACTACTTTCACCTAAATGGCTATTCATTTTATAAAACCAACCATCCTGATGGTAAGGCACATGGCGGCACTGGCATACTGATCAAGAAACGCATCAGGCATTATGAGTTGCCATCATTCGCAACAACCTTTTTACAAGCTACATCAATACAGATCGATACCCAAAGCGGTTTCTTAAACCTATCCGCTGTATACTGCCCACCACGCTTCTCCATTTCCGAAGATGAATTTGTACAGTTCTTTAGCCTATTAGGTGACCGTTTTATAGCGGCTGGTGATTACAATGCGAAACACCCCCATTGGGGCTCTCGACTCACCAATCCGAAAGGAAGACAGCTGTACAACGCCATAATAACACCAAGAAACAAGCTTGACATTATCTCTCCAGGTAAGCCTACATATTGGCCAACAGATCCTAACAAGAAGCCTGACCTGATGGATTTTGCCGTCACAAGAAGAGTGCCTAGAGGACATGTCCATGTGGAACACTTATCAGATCTTTCATCGGATCACTCCCCCATTCTAATTCTTCTCTACGACCATCCACAGCTTTCTAAACAAACACATCTCCTAACTTCCAGTAAAACAGATTGGCTTAAATACAGAAAGTATGTAAGTACCCATATTGATGGCTTCCCAAACATGTACCAAAAGAAGAGATTGATAGCTCAGTTGCAGCACTAGTGTCTGTTATGTCACTAGCTGCTCAACACTCCACACCTACTATATCGGCTTGTAAGTTTAATTCTAATTTTAGCAACAGTCGAGCTTCTGGGCATATCAACGAACTTCTACGCAATAAGAGAAGGCTTCGGAGGGAGTGGCAAGCCCACAGATCGCCTGCCTCGAAGGAGCGGCTCAAAACAGCCAACTATCTTCTACGCACAGCCCTAGAAGATGAAAGTAATCGATCCCAATTATTCTATTTGCAGAATCTCTCCCCTAACAGCAGACGATATCCACTGTGGAAAGCTAAATCGGGTATATGTCCACCAACCGAAAGCGAATCGCCATTACACACACAAACAGGAGAGTGGGCTCGCAGCAACGAAGAGAGGGCGAACGTATTTGCTGCGCATCTGGAAAACGTCTTCAAACCGCTTCCATCAACAAACGGCTTTGTGCTCCCAACAATCATCACTCCAGAGGCTACCCTGCCTATCGTATTCGAACCAAGTGAAGTGACAAGAGTGATCGAGGCTCAGGAAAAAAAGAAAGCGCCAGGACACGATCTAATCTCCCCGAAAATGATTATGGAATTGCCAAGCTGTGCAGTAAATCTTATCACCACCATATTCAACAGCATGATGAAATGGGGCTACTATCCACAACAATGGAAAAAGTCCGTTATCACAATGATCCATAAAGCTGGAAAGGACAAGTCCCAGCCTTCATCATATAGGCCAATCAGTCTTCTGCCGTGCCTATCAAAAATATTTGAAAAGATTCTGCTGAATCGTA
Source organism: Drosophila ficusphila (assembly GCF_018152265.1). Classification (NCBI taxonomy): domain Eukaryota; kingdom Metazoa; phylum Arthropoda; class Insecta; order Diptera; family Drosophilidae; genus Drosophila; species Drosophila ficusphila. The sequence goes on from NW_025064125.1 coordinate 81,034, forward strand.
TAAAAGAACACCTGCAGTCCCATAATGCCATCCCAAGTCACCAATTTGGTTTCCGCGAGAAACACGGAACCATTGAACAAGTGAACCGAATAACCGCAGAGATACGAAATACATTTGAAAGTCGAGATTACTGTTCCGCAGTCTTTCTGGATGTCGCCCAGGCCTTCGACCGCGTTTGGTTAGACGGCTTGATTTATAAAATTCAAAATTTGCTACCACAGAACACCCACAAAATACTGGAGTCATATCTTGTGCATAGAAGTTTCGCTGTACGGTGTAAAGATTTCCTCTCCGATTACCATCCAATCGAAGCTGGAGTACCTCAAGGAAGCGTGCTTGGACCAACGCTGTATTTAATCTACACAGCAGACCTTCCGACAACCGGCCTTACAATAACCTCAACATTTGCTGATGATACTGCCATTCTAAGTCGATCTAAGTGCCCCACGAGAGCAACGCAAAATCTATCAGCTCATCTCGGGCTTTTGGAGAAATGGCTAGCAGATTGGCGCATAAAGGTTAACGAGCAAAAGTGCAAACACGTTACTTTTACCCTTAATAGACAAACTTGCCCCCACCATCTCTGAACAACATCCATATTCCACAAACAACGGAAGTAACGTATCTTGGAGTCCACCTTGATAGACGGCTTACCTGGAGAAGGCACATCGAAGCCAAGAGAACACAACTAAAATTAAAAGCAAGAAGCCTACACTGGCTAATAAATGCTCGCTCTCCGCTTAAATTGGAGTACAAGGTACTTCTCTACAATGTAGTTCTCAAACCAATTTGGAAGTATGGCTCCGAGCTATGGGGGAACGCATGCGTTAGTAACCTAGAAGTGATCCAGAGAGCCCAATCAAAAATACTAAGAACAATAACTGGTGCACCGTGGTACATACGAAATGAAAATATTCACAAGGATTTAAACGTGGGATCTGTTAAAGAGGAAATCGACAAAGAAAAAGCAAAGTATATGATCAAGCTACAGGCTCATCCAAACAGGCTGGCGCGGTCTTTAACGTGGAACACTAGCCACACACGACTCCGGCGAAGAGACCTCCCCACCCAGCAACAATAGCTAGGGCCGTTTTACCACAAAAAAAAAAAACTTAATCTTAATTTTAATTAATTAATTATATGTATTAGGCTAAGATTTGAATACTTGTCGTTAGTCTCATTGAGAGAAGGTCCGATAATTAAATACCGTAATAAAAAAAAAAAAAAAAAAAAAAAAAAAAAATATCTATCTAGCTGCATTATTGGTTTATTTTCGAATTTTTGGTCACTATTTTGTAATTTTTTATGACCCCCGACCTGTAAAAAATTTGCAAAAAAATGCGTTTGCAGAAAAGTGACCAGATCCCAGCACTGCTTATCCCATAACTTTTGAAATTTTTACCCGATTTAAAAGTGGAATGCCTCTCTGAATTTGTTATTAAAATATCTATCTAGCTACATCATTGGTTTATTTTCGAATTTTTTGGTCAATGTTTCGTCATTTTTTATGACCCCCGACCTGTCAAAATTTGCAAAAAATGGGTTTGCAGAAAAGTGACCAGATCCCAGCACTGCTTAGCCCATAACTTTTGAAATTTTTACCCGACTTAAAAGTGGAATACCTCTCTGAATTTGTTATTCGAATATCTATCTAGCTGCATTATTGGTTTATTTTCGAATTTTTGGTCAATATTTTGTAGTTTTTTATGACCCCCGACTTGTTAAAATTTGCAAAAAATGGGTTTGCAGAAAAGTGACCAGATCCCAGCACTGCTTATCCCAAACCTTTTGAAATTTTTACCCGATTTAAAAGTGGAATACCTCTCTGAATTTGCTATTAAAATATCTATCTAGCTGCATTATTGGTTTATTTTCGAATTTTTGGTCAATATTTTGTAGTTTTTTATGACCCCCGACTTGTTAAAATATGCAAAAAATGGGTTTGCAGAAAAGTGACCAGATCCCAGCACTGCTTATCCCAAACCTTTTGAAATTTTTACCCGATTTAAAAGTGGAATACCTCTCTGAATTTGCTATTAAAATATCTATCTAGCTGCATTATTGGTTTATTTTCGAATTTTTGGTCAATATTTTGTAGTTTTTTATGACCCCCGACCTGCCAAAATTTGCAAAAAATGGGTTTGCAGAAAAGTGACCAGATCCCAGCACTGCTTAGCCCAAACTTTTGAAATTTTTACCCGATTTAAAAGTGGAATACCTCTCTGAATTTGTTATTCGAATATCTATCTAGCTGCATTATTGGTTTATTTTGGAATTTTTGGTCAATATTTTGTAGTTTTTTATGACCCCCGACCTGTCAAAATTTGCAAAAAATGGGTTTGCAGAAAACTGACCAGATCCCAGCACTGCTTAGCCCATAACTTTTGAAATTTTTACCCGATTTAAAAGTGGAGTACCTCTCTGAATTTGTTATTAAAATATCTATCTAGCTGCATTATTGGTTTATTTTCGAATTTTTGGTCAATATTTTGTAGTTTTTTATGACCCCCGACTTGTTAAAATTTGCAAAAAATGGGTTTGCAGAAAAGTGACAAGATCCCAGCACTGCTTAGCCCAAACTTTTGAAATTTTTACCCGATTTAAAAGTGGAATACCTCTCTGAATTTGTTGTTAAAATATCTATCTAGCTGCATTATTGGTTTATTTTCGAATTTTTGGTCAATATTTTGTAGTTTTTTATGACCCCCGACCTGTCAAAATTTGCAAAAAATGGGTTTGCAGAAAAGTGACCAGATCCCAGCACTGCTGAGCCCAAACTTTTGAAATTTTTACCCGATTTAAAAGTGGAATACCTCTCTGAATTTGTTGTTAAAATATCTATCTAGCTGCATTATTGGTTTATTTTCGAATTTTTGGTCAATATTTTGTAGTTTTTTATGACCCCCGACTTGTTAAAATATGCAAAAAATGGGTTTGCAGAAAAGTGACCAGATCCCAGCACTGCTTATCCCAAACCTTTTGAAATTTTTACCCGATTTAAAAGTGGAATACCTCTCTGAATTTGCTATTAAAATATCTATCTAGCTGCATTATTGGTTTATTTTCAAATTTTTGGTCAATATTTTGTAGTTTTTTATGACCCCCGACCTGCCAAAATTTGTAAAAAATGGGTTTGCAGAAAAGTGACCAGATCCCAGCGCTGCTTAGCCCAAACTTTTGAAATTTTTACCCGATTTAAAAGTGGAATACCTCTCTGAATTTGTTACTCGAATATCTATCTAGCTGCATTATTGGTTTATTTTCGAATTTTTGGTCACTATTTTGTAATTTTTTATGACCCCCGACCTGTAAAAAATTTGCAAAAAAATGGGTTTGCAGAAAAGTGACCAGATCCCAGCACTGCTTATCCCATAACTTTTGAAATTTTTACCCGATTTAAAAGTGGAATGCCTCTCTGAATTTGTTATTAAAATATCTATCTAGCTACATCATTGGTTTATTTTCGAATTTTTTGGTCAATGTTTCGTCATTTTTTATGACCCCCGACCTGTCAAAATTTGCAAAAAATGGGTTTGCAGAAAAGTGACCAGATCCCAGCACTGCTTAGCCCATAACTTTTGAAATTTTTACCCGATTTAAAAGTGGAATACCTCTCTGAATTTGTTATTCGAATATCTATCTAGCTGCATTATTGGTTTATTTTCGAATTTTTGGTTGTTATGTTGTAGTTTTTTATGACCCCCGACTTGTTAAAATTTGCAAAAAATGGGTTTGCAGAAAAGTGACCAGATCCCAGCACTGCTTATCCCAAACCTTTTGAAATTTTTACCCGATTTAAAAGTGGAATACCTCTCTGAATTTGCTATTAAAATATCTATCTAGCTGCATTATTGGTTTATTTTCGAATTTTTGGTCAATATTTTTTAATTTTTTATGACCCCCGACCTGCCAAAATTTGCAAAAAATGGGTTTGCAGAAAAGTGACCAGATCCCAGCGCTGCTTAGACCAAACTTTTGAAATTTTTACCCGATTTAAAAGTGGAATACCTCTCTGAATTTGTTATTCGAATATCTATCTAGCTGCATTATTGGTTTATTTTGGAATTTTTGGTCAATATTTTGTAGTTTTTTATGACCCCCGACCTGTCAAAATTTGCAAAAAATGGGTTTGCAGAAAAGTGACCAGATCCCAGCAGTGCTTAGCCCATAACTTTTGAAATTTTTACCCGATTTAAAAGTGAAATACCTCTCTGAATTTGTTATTAAAATATCTATCTAGCTGCATTATTGGTTTATTTTCGAATTTTTGGTCAATATTTTGTAGTTTTTTATGACCCCCCGACTTGTTAAAATTTGCAAAAAATGGGTTTGCAGAAAAGTGACCAGATCCCAGCACTGCTTAGCCCAAACTTTTGAAATTTTTACCCGATTTAAAAGTGGAATACCTCTCTGAATTTGTTGTTAAAATATCTATCTAGCTGCATTATTGGTTTATTTTCGAATTTTTGGTCAATATTTTGTAATTTTTTATGACCCCCGACCTGTCAAAATTTGCAAAAAATGGGTTTGCAGAAAAGTGACCAGAACCCAGCACTGCTTAGCCCATAACTTTTGAAATTCTTACCCGATTTAAAAGTGGAATACCTCTCTGAATTTGTTATTAAAATATCTATCTAGCTGCATTATTGGTTTATTTTCGAATTTTTGGTCAATATTTTGTAGTTTTTTATGACCCCCGACTTGTTAAAATTTGCAAAAAATGGGTTTGCAGAAAAGTGACCAGATCCCAGCACTGCTTATCCCAAACCTTTTGAAATTTTTACCCGATTTAAAAGTGGAATACCTCTCTGAATTTGCTATTAAAATATCTATCTAGCTGCATTATTGGTTTATTTTGGAATTTTTGGTCAATATTTTGTAGTTTTTTATGACCCCCGACCTGTCAAAATTTGCAAAAAATGGGTTTGCAGAAAAGTGACCAGATCCCAGCGCTGCTTAGCCCAAACTTTTGAAATTTTTACCCGATTTAAAAGTGGAATACCTCTCTGAATTTGTTACTCGAATATCTATCTAGCTGCATTATTGGTTTATTTTCGAATTTTTGGTCACTATTTTGTAATTTTTTATGACCCCCGACCTGTAAAAAATTTGCAAAAAAATGGGTTTGCAGAAAAGTGACCAGATCCCAGCACTGCTTATCCCATAACTTTTGAAATTTTTACCCGATTTAAAAGTGGAATGCCTCTCTGAATTTGTTATTAAAATATCTATCTAGCTACATCATTGGTTTATTTTCGAATTTTTGGTCAATGTTTCGTCATTTTTTATGACCCCCGACCTGTCAAAATTTGCAAAAAATGGGTTTGCAGAAAAGTGACCAGATCCCAGCACTGCTTAGCCCAAACTTTTGAAATTTTTACCCGATTTAAAAGTGGAATACCTCTCTGAATTTGTTGTTAAAATATCTATCTAGCTGCATTATTGGTTTATTTTTTGAATTTTTGGTCAATATTTTGTAGTTTTTTATGACCCCCGACCTGTCAAAATTTGAAAAAAATGGGTTTGCAGAAAAGTGACCAGATCCCAGCACTGCTTAGCCCATAACTTTTGAAATTTTTACCCGATTTAAAAGTGGAATACCTCTCAGAATTTGTTGTTAAAATATCTATCTAGCTGCATTATTGGTTTATTTTCGAATTTTTGGTCAATATTTTGTAGTTTTTTATGACCCCCGACCTGTCAAAATTTGCAAAAAATGGGTTTGCAGAAAAGTGACCAGATCCCAGCACTGCTTAGCCCAAACTTTTGAAATTTTTACCCGATTTAAAAGTGGAATACCTCTCTGAATTTGTTGTTAAAATATTTATCTAGCTGCATTATTGGTTTATTTTCGAATTTTTGGTCAATGTTTCGTCATTTTTTATGACCCCCGACCTGTCAAAATTTGCAAAAAATGGGTTTGCAGAAAAGTGACCAGATCCCAGCACTGCTTATCCCAAACCTTTTGAAATTTTTACCCGATTTAAAAGTGGAATACCTCTCTGAATTTGCTATTAAAATATCTATCTAGCTGCATTATTGGTTTATTTTCGAATTTTTGGTCAATATTTTTTAATTTTTTATGACCCCCGACCTGTCAAAATTTGCAAAAAATGGGTTTGCAGAAAAGTGACCAGATCCCAGCACTGCTTAGCCCAAACTTTTGAAATTTTTACCCGATTTAAAAGTGGAATACCTCTCTGAATTTGTTATTCGAATATCTATCTAGCTGCATTATTGGTTTATTTTCGAATTTTTGGTCAATATTTTGTAGTTTTTTATGACCCCCGACCTGTCAAAATATGCAAAAAATGGGTTTGCAGAAAAGTGACCAGATCCCAGCACTGCTTAGCCCAAACTTTTGAAACTTTTACCCGATTTAAAAGTGGAATACCTCTCTGAATTTGTTGTTAAAATATCTATCTAGCTGCATTATTGGTTTATTTTCGAATTTTTGGTCAATATTTTGTAGTTTTTTATGACCCCCGACCTGTCAAAATTTGCAAAAAATGGGTTTGCAGAAAAGTGACCAGATCCCAGCACTGCTTAGCCCAAACTTTTGAAATTTTTACCCGATTTAAAAGTGGAATGCCTCTCTGAATTTGTTGTTAAAATATCTATCTAGCTGCACTATTGGTTTATTTTCGAATTTTTGGTCAATATTTTGTAGTTTTTTATGACCCCCGACCTGTCAAAATTTGCAAAAAAAATGGGTTTGCAGAAAAGTGACCAGATCCCAGCACTGCTTAGCCCAAACTTTTGAAATTTTTACCCGATTTAAAAGTGGAATACCTCTCTGAATTTGTTGTTAAAATATCTATCTAGCTGCATTATTGGTTTATTTTCGAATTTTTGGTCAATATTTTGTAGTTTTTTATGACCCCCGACCTGTCAAAATTTGCAAAAAAATGGGTTTGCAGAAAAGTGACCAGATCCCAGCACTGCTTAGCCCAAACTTTTGAAATTTTTACCCGATTTAAAAGTGGAATACCTCTCTGAATTTGTTATTAAAATATCTATCTAGCTGCATTGTTGGTTTATTTTCGAATTTTTGGTCAATATTTTGTAGTTTTTTATGACCCCCGACCTGTCAAAATTTGCAAAAAAATGGGTTTGCAGAAAAGTGACCAGATCGCAGCACTGCTTATCCCATAACTTTTGAAATTTTTACCCGATTTAAAAGTGGAATGCCTCTCTGAATTTGTTATTAAAATATCTATCTAGCTACATCATTGGTTTATTTTTGAATTTTTGGTCAATATTTTGTAGTTTTTTATGACCCCCGACCTGTCAAAATTTGAAAAAAATGGGTTTGCAGAAAAGTGACCAGATCCCAGCACTGCTTAGCCCATAACTTTTGAAATTTTTACCCGATTTAAAAGTGGAATACCTCTCTGAATTTGCTATTAAAATATCTATCTAGCTGCATTATTGGTTTATTTTGGAATTTTTGGTCAATATTTTGTAGTTTTTTATGACCCCCGACCTGTCAAAATTTGCAAAAAATGGGTTTGCAGAAAAGTGACCAGATCCCAGCGCTGCTTAGCCCAAACTTTTGAAATTTTTACCCGATTTAAAAGTGGAATACCTCTCTGAATTTGTTATTCGAATATCTATCTAGCTGCATTATTGGTTTATTTTCGAATTTTTGGTCAATATTTTGTAGTTTTTTATGACCCCCGACCTGTCAAAATTTGCAAAAAATGGGTTTGCAGAAAAGTGACCAGATCCCAGCACTGCTTAGCCCAAACTTTTGAAATTTTTACCCGATTTAAAAGTGGAATACCTCTCTGAATTTGTTATTCGAATATCTATCTAGCTGCATTATTGGTTTATTTTCGAATTTTTGGTCAATATTTTTTAATTTTTTATGACCCCCGACCTGTCAAAATATGCAAAAAATGGGTTTGCAGAAAAGTGACCAGATCCCAGCACTGCTTAGCCCAAACTTTTGAAACTTTTACCCGATTTAAAAGTGGAATACCTCTCTGAATTTGTTGTTAAAATATCTATCTAGCTGCATTATTGGTTTATTTTCGAATTTTTGGTCAATATTTTGTAGTTTTTTATGACCCCCGACCTGTCAAAATTTGCAAAAAATGGGTTTGCAGAAAAGTGACCAGAACCCAGCACTGCTTAGCCCATAACTTTTGAAATTCTTACCCGATTTAAAAGTGGAATACCTCTCTGAATTTGTTATTAAAATATCTATCTAGCTGCATTATTGGTTTATTTTCGAATTTTTGGTCAATATTTTGTAGTTTTTTATGACCCCCGACTTGTTAAAATTTGCAAAAAATGGGTTTGCAGAAAAGTGACCAGATCCCAGCACTGCTTATCCCAAACCTTTTGAAATTTTTACCCGATTTAAAAGTGGAATACCTCTCTGAATTTGCTATTAAAATATCTATCTAGCTGCATTATTGGTTTATTTTGGAATTTTTGGTCAATATTTTGTAGTTTTTTATGACCCCCGACCTGTCAAAATTTGCAAAAAATGGGTTTGCAGAAAAGTGACCAGATCCCAGCGCTGCTTAGCCCAAACTTTTGAAATTTTTACCCGATTTAAAAGTGGAATACCTCTCTGAATTTGTTACTCGAATATCTATCTAGCTGCATTATTGGTTTATTTTCGAATTTTTGGTCACTATTTTGTAATTTTTTATGACCCCCGACCTGTAAAAAATTTGCAAAAAAATGGGTTTGCAGAAAAGTGACCAGATCCCAGCACTGCTTATCCCATAACTTTTGAAATTTTTACCCGATTTAAAAGTGGAATGCCTCTCTGAATTTGTTATTAAAATATCTATCTAGCTACATCATTGGTTTATTTTCGAATTTTTGGTCAATGTTTCGTCATTTTTTATGACCCCCGACCTGTCAAAATTTGCAAAAAATGGGTTTGCAGAAAAGTGACCAGATCCCAGCACTGCTTAGCCCAAACTTTTGAAATTTTTACCCGATTTAAAAGTGGAATACCTCTCTGAATTTGTTGTTAAAATATCTATCTAGCTGCATTATTGGTTTATTTTTGAATTTTTGGTCAATATTTTGTAGTTTTTTATGACCCCCGACCTGTCAAAATTTGAAAAAAATGGGTTTGCAGAAAAGTGACCAGATCCCAGCACTGCTTAGCCCATAACTTTTGAAATTTTTACCCGATTTAAAAGTGGAATACCTCTCAGAATTTGTTGTTAAAATATCTATCTAGCTGCATTATTGGTTTATTTTCGAATTTTTGGTCAATATTTTGTAGTTTTTTATGACCCCCGACCTGTCAAAATTTGCAAAAAATGGGTTTGCAGAAAAGTGACCAGATCCCAGCACTGCTTAGCCCAAACTTTTGAAATTTTTACCCGATTTAAAAGTGGAATACCTCTCTGAATTTGTTGTTAAAATATTTATCTAGCTGCATTATTGGTTTATTTTCGAATTTTTGGTCAATGTTTCGTCATTTTTTATGACCCCCGACCTGTCAAAATTTGCAAAAAATGGGTTTGCAGAAAAGTGACCAGATCCCAGCACTGCTTATCCCAAACCTTTTGAAATTTTTACCCGATTTAAAAGTGGAATACCTCTCTGAATTTGCTATTAAAATATCTATCTAGCTGCATTATTGGTTTATTTTCGAATTTTTGGTCAATATTTTTTAATTTTTTATGACCCCCGACCTGTCAAAATTTGCAAAAAATGGGTTTGCAGAAAAGTGACCAGATCCCAGCACTGCTTAGCCCAAACTTTTGAAATTTTTACCCGATTTAAAAGTGGAATACCTCTCTGAATTTGTTATTCGAATATCTATCTAGCTGCATTATTGGTTTATTTTCGAATTTTTGGTCAATATTTTGTAGTTTTTTATGACCCCCGACCTGTCAAAATATGCAAAAAATGGGTTTGCAGAAAAGTGACCAGATCCCAGCACTGCTTAGCCCAAACTTTTGAAACTTTTACCCGATTTAAAAGTGGAATACCTCTCTGAATTTGTTGTTAAAATATCTATCTAGCTGCATTATTGGTTTATTTTCGAATTTTTGGTCAATATTTTGTAGTTTTTTATGACCCCCGACCTGTCAAAATTTGCAAAAAATGGGTTTGCAGAAAAGTGACCAGATCCCAGCACTGCTTAGCCCAAACTTTTGAAATTTTTACCCGATTTAAAAGTGGAATACCTCTCTGAATTTGTTGTTAAAATATCTATCTAGCTGCACTATTGGTTTATTTTCGAATTTTTGGTCAATATTTTGTAGTTTTTTATGACCCCCGACCTGTCAAAATTTGCAAAAAAAATGGGTTTGCAGAAAAGTGACCAGATCCCAGCACTGCTTAGCCCAAACTTTTGAAATTTTTACCCGATTTAAAAGTGGAATACCTCTCTGAATTTGTTGTTAAAATATCTATCTAGCTGCATTATTGGTTTATTTTCGAATTTTTGGTCAATATTTTGTAGTTTTTTATGACCCCCGACCTGTCAAAATTTGCAAAAAATGGGTTTGCAGAAAAGTGACCAGATCCCAGCACTGCTTAGCCCAAACTTTTGAAATTTTTACCCAATTTAAAAGTGGAATACCTCTCTGAATTTGTTGTTAAAATATCTATCTAGCTGCATTGTTGGTTTATTTTCGAATTTTTGGTCAATATTTTGTAGTTTTTTATGACCCCCGACCTGTCAAAATTTGCAAAAAAATGGGTTTGCAGAAAAGTGACCAGATCGCAGCACTGCTTATCCCATAACTTTTGAAATTTTTACCCGATTTAAAAGTGGAATGCCTCTCTGAATTTGTTATTAAAATATCTATCTAGCTACATCATTGGTTTATTTTCGAATTTTTGGTCAATATTTTGTAATTTTTTATGACCCCCGACCTGTCAAAATTTGCAAAAAATGGGTTTGCAGAAAAGTGACCAGATCCCAGCACTGCTTAGCCCAAACTTTTGAAATTTTTACCCGATTTAAAAGTGGAATACCTCTCTGAATTTGTTATTAAAATATCTATCTAGCTGCATTATTGGTTTATTTTCGAATTTTTGGTCAATATTTTGTAATTTTTTATGACCCCCGACCTGTCAAAATTTGCAAAAAATGGGTTTGCAGAAAAGTGACCAGATCCCAGCACTGCTTAGACCAAACTTTTGAAATTTTTACCCGATTTTAAAGTGGAATACCTCTCTGAATTTGTTATTAGAATATCTATCTAGCTGCATTATTGGTTTATTTTCGAATTTTTGGTCAATATTTTGTAGTTTTTTATGACCCCCGACCTGTCAAAATTTGCAAAAAATGGGTTTGCAGAAAAGTGACCAGATCCCAGCACTGCTTATCCCATAACTTTTGAAATTTTTACCCGATTTAAAAGTGGAATGCCTCTCTGAATTTGTTATTAAAATATCTATCTAGCTGCATTATTGGTTTATTTTCGAATTTTTGGTCCATATTTTGTAATTTTTTATGACCCCCGACCTGTCAAAATTTGCAAAAAATGGGTTTGCAGAAAAGTGACCAGATCCCAGCACTGCTTAGCCCAAACTTTTGAAATTTTTACCCGATTTAAAAGTGGAATACCTCTCTGAATTTGTTATTCGAATATCTATCTAGCTGCATTATTGGTTTATTTTCGAATTTTTGGTCAATATTTTGTAGTTTTTTATGACCCCCGACCTGTCAAAATTTGCAAAAAATGGGTTTGCAGAAAAGTGACCAGATCCCAGCACTGCTTAGCCCAAACTTTTGAAATTTTTACCCGATTTAAAAGTGGAATGCCTCTCTGAATTTGTTATTAAAATATCTATCTAGCTACATCATTGGTTTATTTTCGAATTTTTGGTCAATGTTTCGTCATTTTTTATGACCCCCGACCTGTCAAAATTTGCAAAAAATGGGTTTGCAGAAAAGTGACCAGATCCCAGCACTGCCTATCCCATAACTTTTGAAATTTGTACCCGATTTAAAAGTGGAATACCTCTCTGAATTTGCTATTAAAATATCTATCTAGCTGCATTATTGGTTTATTTTCGAATTTTTGGTCAATATTTTTTAATTTTTTATGACCCCCGACCTGTCAAAATTTGCAAAAAATGGGTTTGCAGAAAAGTGACCAGATCCCAGCACTGCTTAGCCCATAACTTTTGAAATTTTTACCCGATTTAAAAGTGGAATACCTCTCTGAATTTGTTATTCGAATATCTATCTAGCTGCATTATTGGTTTATTTTCGAATTTTAGGTCAATATTTTGTAGTTTTTTATGACCCCCGACCTGTCAAAATTTGCAAAAAATGGGTTTGCAGAAAACTGACCAGATCCCAGCACTGCTTAGCCCAAACTTTTGAAATTTTTACCCGATTTAAAAGTGGAATACCTCTCTGAATTTGTTGTTAAAATATCTATCTAGCTGCATTATTGGTTTATTTTCGAATTTTTGGTCAATATTTTGTAGTTTTTTATGACCCCCGACCTGTCAAAATTTGCAAAAAATGGGTTTGCAGAAAAGTGACCAGATCCCAGCACTGCTTAGCCCAAACTTTTGAAATTTTTACCCGATTTAAAAGTGGAATACCTCTCTGAGTTTGTTGTTAAAATATTTATCTAGCTGCATTATTGGTTTATTTTCGAATTTTTGGTCAATGTTTCGTCATTTTTTTATGACCCCCGACTTGTTAAAATTTGCAAAAAATGGGTTTGAAGAAAAGTGACCAGATCCCAGCACTGCTTATCCCAAACCTTTTGAAATTTTTACCCGATTTAAAAGTGGAATACCTCTCTGAATTTGTTATTCGAATATCTATCTAGCTGCATTATTGGTTTATTTTCGAATTTTTGGTCAATATTTTGTAGTTTTTTATGACCCCCGACCTGTCAAAATTTGCAAAAAATGGGTTTGCAGAAAAGTGACCAGATCCCAGCACTGCTTAGCCCATAACTTTTGACATTTTTACCCGATTTAAAAGTGGAATACCTCTCAGAATTTGTTGTTAAAATATCTATCTAGCTGCATTATTGGTTTATTTTCGAATTTTTGGTCAATATTTTGTAGTTTTTTATGACCCCCGACCTGTCAAAATTTGCAAAAAATGGGTTTGCAGAAAAGTGACCAGATCCCAGCACTGCTTAGCCCATAACTTTTGAAATTTTTACCCGATTTAAAAGTGGAATACCTCTCTGAATTTGTTATTCGAATATCTATCTAGCTGCATTATTGGTTTATTTTCGAATTTTAGGTCAATATTTTGTAGTTTTTTATGACCCCCGACCTGTCAAAATTTGCAAAAAATGGGTTTGCAGAAAACTGACCAGATCCCAGCACTGCTTAGCCCAAACTTTTGAAATTTTTACCCGATTTAAAAGTGGAATACCTCTCTGAATTTGTTGTTAAAATATTTATCTAGCTGCATTATTGGTTTATTTTCGAATTTTTGGTCAATGTTTCGTCATTTTTTATGACCCCCGACCTGTCAAAATTTGCAAAAAATGGGTTTGCAGAAAAGTGACCAGATCCCAGCACTGCTTATCCCAAACCTTTTGAAATTTTTACCCGATTTAAAAGTGGAATACCTCTCTGAATTTGCTATTAAAATATCTATCTAGCTGCATTATTGGTTTATTTTCGAATTTTTGGTCAATATTTTTTAATTTTTTATGACCCCCGACCTGTCAAAATTTGCAAAAAAATGGGTTTGCAGAAAAGTGACCAGATCCCAGCACTGCTTAGCCCAAACTTTTGAAATTTTTACCCGATTTAAAAGTGGAATGCCTCTCTGAATTTGTTATTAAAATATCTATCTAGCTACATCATTGGTTTATTTTTGAATTTTTGGTCAATGTTTCGTCATTTTTTATGACCCCCAACCTGTCAAAATTTGCAAAAAATGGGTTTGCAGAAAAGTGACCAGATCCCAGCACTGCTTAGCCCAAACTTTTGAAATTTTTACCCGATTTAAAAGTGGAATACCTCTCTGAATTTGTTATTCGAATATCTATCTAGCTGCATTATTGGTTTATTTTCGAATTTTTGGTCAATATTTTGTAGTTTTTTATGACCCCCGACCTGTCAAAATATGCAAAAAATGGGTTTGCAGAAAAGTGACCAGATCCCAGCACTGCTTATCCCAAACCTTTTGAAATTTTTACCCGATTTAAAAGTGGAATACCTCTCTGAATTTGTTATTCGAATATCTATCTAGCTGCATTATTGGTTTATTTTCGAATTTTTGGTCAATATTTTTTAATTTTTTATGACCCCCGACCTGCCAAAATTTGCAAAAAATGGGTTTGCAGAAAAGTGACCAGATCCCAGCGCTGCTTAGCCCAAACTTTTGAAATTTTTACCCGATTTAAAAGTGGAATACCTCTCTGAATTTGTTATTCGAATATCTATCTAGCTGCATTATTGGTTTATTTTGGAATTTTTGGTCAATATTTTGTAGTTTTTTATGACCCCCGACCTGTCAAAATTTGCAAAAAAAATGGGTTTGCAGAAAAGTGACCAGATCCCAGCACTGCTTAGCCCAAACTTTTGAAATTTTTACCCGATTTAAAAGTGGAATACCTCTCTGAATTTGTTGTTAAAATATCTATCTAGCTGCATTATTGGTTTATTTTCGAATTTTTGGTCAATATTTTGTAATTTTTTATGACCCCCGACCTGTCAAAATTTGCAAAAAATGGGTTTGAAGAAAAGTGACCAGATCCCAGCACTGCTTAGCCCAAACTTTTGAAATTTTTACCCGATTTAAAAGTGGAATACCTCTCTGAATTTGTTGTTAAAATATCTATCTAGCTGCATTGTTGGTTTATTTTCGAATTTTTGGTCAATATTTTGTAGTTTTTTATGACCCCCGACCTGTCAAAATTTGCAAAAAATGGGTTTGCAGAAAAGTGACCAGATCCCAGCACTGCTTAGCCCAAACTTTTGAAATTTTTACCCGATTTAAAAGTGGAATGCCTCTCTGAATTTGTTATTAAAATATCTATCTAGCTACATCATTGGTTTATTTTCGAATTTTTGGTCAATGTTTCGTCATTTTTTATGACCCCCGACCTGTCAAAATTTGCAAAAAATGGGTTTGCAGAAAAGTGACCAGATCCCAGCACTGCTTATCCCATAACTTTTGAAATTTGTACCCGATTTAAAAGTGGAATACCTCTCTGAATTTGCTATTAAAATATCTATCTAGCTGCATTATTGGTTTATTTTCGAATTTTTGGTCAATATTTTTTAATTTTTTATGACCCCCGACCTGTCAAAATTTGCAAAAAATGGGTTTGCAGAAAAGTGACCAGATCCCAGCACTGCTTAGCCCATAACTTTTGAAATTTTTACCCGATTTAAAAGTGGAATACCTCTCTGAATTTGCTATTAAAATATCTATCTAGCTGCATTATTGGTTTATTTTCGAATTTTAGGTCAATATTTTGTAGTTTTTTATGACCCCCGACCTGTCAAAATTTGCAAAAAATGGGTTTGCAGAAAACTGACCAGATCCCAGCACTGCTTAGCCCAAACTTTTGAAATTTTTACCCGATTTAAAAGTGGAATACCTCTCTGAATTTGTTGTTAAAATATCTATCTAGCTGCATTATTGGTTTATTTTCGAATTTTTGGTCAATATTTTGTAGTTTTTTATGACCCCCGACCTGTCAAAATTTGCAAAAAATGGGTTTGCAGAAAAGTGACCAGATCCCAGCACTGCTTAGCCCAACACTTTTGAAATTTTTACCCGATTTAAAAGTGGAATACCTCTCTGAGTTTGTTGTTAAAATATTTATCTAGCTGCATTATTGGTTTATTTTCGAATTTTTGGTCAATGTTTCGTCATTTTTTATGACCCCCGACTTGTTAAAATTTGCAAAAAATGGGTTTGAAGAAAAGTGACCAGATCCCAGCACTGCTTATCCCAAACCTTTTGAAATTTTTACCCGATTTAAAAGTGGAATACCTCTCTGAATTTGTTATTCGAATATCTATCTAGCTGCATTATTGGTTTATTTTCGAATTTTTGGTCAATGTTTCGTCATTTTTTATGACCCCCGACCTGTCAAAATTTGCAAAAAATGGGTTTGCAGAAAAGTGACCAGATCCCAGCACTGCTTATCCCATAACTTTTGAAATTTTTACCCGATTTAAAAGTGGAATGCCTCTCTGAATTTGTTATTAAAATATCTATCTAGCTGCATTATTGGTTTATTTTCGAATTTTTGGTCAATATTTTGTAATTTTTTATGACCCCCGACCTGTCAAAATTTGCAAAAAATGGGTTTGCAGAAAAGTGACAAGATCCCAGCACTGCTTAGCCCAAACTTTTGAAATTTTTACCCGATTTAAAAGTGGAATACCTCTCTGAATTTGTTATTAAAATATCTATCTAGCTGCATTATTGGTTTATTTTCGAATTTTTGGTCAATATTTTGTAATTTTTTATGACCCCCGACCTGTCAAAATTTGCAAAAAATGGGTTTGCAGAAAAGTGACCAGATCCCAGCACTGCTTAGACCAAACTTTTGAAATTTTTACCCGATTTAAAAGTGGAATACCTCTCTGAATTTGTTATTCGAATATCTATCTAGCTGCATTATTGGTTTATTTTCGAATTTTTGGTCAATATTTTGTAGTTTTTTATGACCTCCGACCTGTCAAAATTTGCAAAAAATGGGTTTGCAGAAAAGTGACCAGATCCCAGCACTGCTTATCCCATAACTTTTGAAATTTTTACCCGATTTAAAAGTGGAATGCCTCTCTGAATTTGTTATTAAAATATCTATCTAGCTGCATTATTGGTTTATTTTCGAATTTTTGGTCCATATTTTGTAATTTTTTATGACCCCCGACCTGTCAAAATTTGCAAAAAATGGGTTTGCAGAAAAGTGACCAGATCCCAGCACTGCTTAGCCCAAACTTTTGAAATTTTTACCCGATTTAAAAGTGGAATACCTCTCTGAATTTGTTATTCGAATATCTATCTAGCTGCATTATTGGTTTATTTTCGAATTTTTGGTCAATATTTTGTAGTTTTTTATGACCCCCGACCTGTCAAAATTTGCAAAAAATGGGTTTGCAGAAAAGTGACCAGATCCCAGCACTGCTTAGCCCAAACTTTTGAAATTTTTACCCGATTTAAAAGTGGAATGCCTCTCTGAATTTGTTATTAAAATATCTATCTAGCTACATCATTGGTTTATTTTCGAATTTTTGGTCAATGTTTCGTCATTTTTTATGACCCCCGACCTGTCAAAATTTGCAAAAAATGGGTTTGCAGAAAAGTGACCAGATCCCAGCACTGCTTATCCCATAACTTTTGAAATTTGTACCCGATTTAAAAGTGGAATACCTCTCTGAATTTGCTATTAAAATATCTATCTAGCTGCATTATTGGTTTATTTTCGAATTTTTGGTCAATATTTTGTAATTTTTTATGACCCCCGACCTGTCAAAATTTGCAAAAAATGGGTTTGCAGAAAAGTGACCAGATCCCAGCACTGCTTAGCCCATAACTTTTGAAATTTTTACCCGATTTAAAAGTGGAATACCTCTCTGAATTTGTTATTCGAATATCTATCTAGCTGCATTATTGGTTTATTTTCGAATTTTAGGTCAATATTTTGTAGTTTTTTATGACCCCCGACCTGTCAAAATTTGCAAAAAATGGGTTTGCAGAAAACTGACCAGATCCCAGCACTGCTTAGCCCAAACTTTTGAAATTTTTACCCAATTTAAAAGTGGAATACCTCTCTGAATTTGTTGTTAAAATATCTATCTAGCTGCATTATTGGTTTATTTTCGAATTTTTGGTCAATATTTTGTAGTTTTTTATGACCCCCGACCTGTCAAAATTTGCAAAAAATGGGTTTGCAGAAAAGTGACCAGATCCCAGCACTGCTTAGCCCAAACTTTTGAAATTTTTACCCGATTTAAAAGTGGAATACCTCTCTGAGTTTGTTGTTAAAATATTTATCTAGCTGCATTATTGGTTTATTTTCGAATTTTTTGGTCAATGTTTCGTCATTTTTTATGACCCCCGACTTGTTAAAATTTGCAAAAAATGGGTTTGAAGAAAAGTGACCAGATCCCAGCACTGCTTATCCCAAACCTTTTGAAATTTTTACCCGATTTAAAAGTGGAATACCTCTCTGAATTTGTTATTCGAATATCTATCTAGCTGCATTATTGGTTTATTTTCGAATTTTTGGTCAATATTTTGTAGTTTTTTATGACCCCCGACCTGTCAAAATTTGCAAAAAATGGGTTTGCAGAAAAGTGACCAGATCCCAGCACTGCTTAGCCCATAACTTTTGACATTTTTACCCGATTTAAAAGTGGAATACCTCTCTGAATTTGTTATTCGAATATCTATCTAGCTGCATTATTGGTTTATTTTCGAATTTTTGGTCAATATTTTGTAATTTTTTATGACCCCCGACCTGTCAAAATTTGCAAAAAATGGGTTTGCAGAAAACTGACCAGATCCCAGCACTGCTTAGCCCAAACTTTTGAAATTTTTACCCGATTTAAAAGTGGAATACCTCTCTGAATTTGTTGTTAAAATATCTATCTAGCTGCATTATTGGTTTATTTTCGAATTTTTGGTCAATATTTTGTAGTTTTTTATGACCCCCGACCTGTCAAAATTTGCAAAAAATGGGTTTGCAGAAAAGTGACCAGATCCCAGCACTGCTTAGCCCAAACTTTTGAAATTTTTACCCGATTTAAAAGTGGAATACCTCTCTGAGTTTGTTGTTAAAATATTTATCTAGCTGCATTATTGGTTTATTTTCGAATTTTTGGTCAATGTTTCGTCATTTTTTATGACCCCCGACCTGTCAAAATTTGCAAAAAATGGGTTTGCAGAAAAGTGACCAGATCCCAGCACTGCTTAGCCCAAACTTTTGAAATTTTTACCCGATTTAAAAGTGGAATACCTCTCTGAATTTGTTATTAAAATATCTATCTAGCTGCATTATTGGTTTATTTTCGAATTTTTGGTCAATATTTTGTAGTTTTTTATGACCCCCGACTTGTTAAAATTTGCAAAAAATGGGTTTGCAGAAAAGTGACCAGATCCCAGCACTGCTTATCCCAAACCTTTTGAAATTTTTACCCGATTTAAAAGTGGAATACCTCTCTGAATTTGTTATTAAAATATCTATCTAGCTGCATCATTGGTTTATTTTCGAATTTTTGGTCAATATTATGTAATTTTTTATGACCCCCGACCTGTCAAAATTTGCAAAAAATGGGTTTCCAGAAAAGTGACCAGATCCCAGCACTGCTAAGCCCATCACTTTTGAAATTTTTACCCGATTTAAAAGTGGAATACCTCTCTGAATTTGTTATTAAAATATCTATCTAGCTGCATCATTGGTTTATTTTCGAATTTTTGGTCAATATTTTGTAGTTTTTTATGACCCCCGACCTGTCAAAATTTGCAAAAAAATGGGTTTGCAGAAAAGTGACCAGATCGCAGCACTGCTTATCCCATAACTTTTGAAATTTTTACCCGATTTAAAAGTGGAATGCCTCTCTGAATTTGTTATTAAAATATCTATCTAGCTACATCATTGGTTTATTTTCGAATTTTTGGTCAATATTTTGTAATTTTTTATGACCCCCGACCTGTCAAAATTTGCAAAAAATGGGTTTGCAGAAAAGTGACCAGATCCCAGCACTGCTTAGCCCAAACTTTTGAAATTTTGACCCGATTTAAAAGTGGAATACCTCTCTGAATTTGTTGTTAAAATATCTATCTAGCTGCATTATTGGTTTATTTTCGAATTTTTGGTCAATATTTTGTAATTTTTTATGACCCCCGACCTGTCAAAATTTGCAAAAAATGGGTTTGCAGAAAAGTGACCAGATCCCAGCACTGCTTAGACCAAACTTTTGAAATTTTTACCCGATTTAAAAGTGGAATACCTCTCTGAATTTGTTATTCGAATATCTATCTAGCTGCATTATTGGTTTATTTTCGAATTTTTGGTCAATATTTTGTAGTTTTTTATGACCCCCGACCTGTCAAAATTTGCAAAAAATGGGTTTGCAGAAAAGTGACCAGATCCCAGCACTGCTTATCCCATAACTTTTGAAATTTTTACCCGATTTAAAAGTGGAATGCCTCTCTGAATTTGTTATTAAAATATCTATCTAGCTGCATTATTGGTTTATTTTCGAATTTTTGGTCCATATTTTGTAATTTTTTATGACCCCCGACCTGTCAAAATTTGCAAAAAATGGGTTTGCAGAAAAGTGACCAGATCCCAGCACTGCTTAGCCCAAACTTTTGAAATTTTTACCCGATTTAAAAGTGGAATACCTCTCTGAATTTGTTATTCGAATATCTATCTAGCTGCATTATTGGTTTATTTTCGAATTTTTGGTCAATATTTTGTAGTTTTTTATGACCCCCGACCTGTCAAAATTTGCAAAAAATGGGTTTGCAGAAAAGTGACCAGATCCCAGCACTGCTTAGCCCAAACTTTTGAAATTTTTACCCGATTTAAAAGTGGAATGCCTCTCTGAATTTGTTATTAAAATATCTATCTAGCTACATCATTGGTTTATTTTCGAATTTTTGGTCAATGTTTCGTCATTTTTTATGACCCCCGACCTGTCAAAATTTGCAAAAAATGGGTTTGCAGAAAAGTGACCAGATCCCAGCACTGCTTATCCCATAACTTTTGAAATTTTTACCCGATTTAAAAGTGGAATACCTCTCTGAATTTGCTATTAAAATATCTATCTAGCTGCATTATTGGTTTATTTTCGAATTTTTGGTCAATATTTTTTAATTTTTTATGACCCCCGACCTGTCAAAATTTGCAAAAAATGGGTTTGCAGAAAAGTGACCAGATCCCAGCACTGCTTAGCCCAAACTTTTGAAATTTTTACCCGATTTAAAAGTGGAATACCTCTCTGAATTTGTTGTTAAAATATCTATCTAGCTGCATCATTGGTTTATTTTCGAATTTTTGGTCAATGTTTCGTCATTTTTTTTGACCCCCGACCTGTCAAAATTTGCAAAAAATGGGTTTGCAGAAAAGTGACCCATAACTTTTGAAATTTTTACCCGATTTAAAAGTGGAATACCTCTCTGAATTTGTTATTCGAATATCTATCTAGCTGCATTATTGGTTTATTTTCGAATTTTTGGTCAATATTTTGTAGTTTTTATGACTTGTTAAAATTTGCAAAAAATGGGTTTGCAGAAAAGTGACCAGATCCCAGCACTGCTTAGCCCAAACTTTTGAAATTTTTACCCGATTTAAAAGTGGAATACCTCTCTGAGTTTGTTGTTAAAATATTTATCTAGCTGCATTATTGGTTTATTTTCGAATTTTTGGTCAATGTTTCGTCATTTTTTATGACCCCCGACTTGTTAAAATTTGCAAAAAATGGGTTTGAAGAAAAGTGACCAGATCCCAGCACTGCTTATCCCAAACCTTTTGAAATTTTTACCCGATTTAAAAGTGGAATACCTCTCTGAATTTGTTATTCGAATATCTATCTAGCTGCATTATTGGTTTATTTTCGAATTTTTGGTCAATATTTTGTAGTTTTTTATGACCCCCGACCTGTTAAAATTTGCAAAAAATGGGTTTGCAGAAAAGTGACCAGATCCCAGCACTGCTTAGCCCATAACTTTTGACATTTTTACCCGATTTAAAAGTGGAATACCTCTCTGAATTTGTTATTTAAATATCTATCTAGCTGCATTATTGGTTTATTTTCGAATTTTTGGTCAATATTTTTTAATTTTTTATGACCCCCGACCTGTCAAAATTTGCAAAAAATGGGTTTCCAGAAAAGTGAACAGATCCCAGCACTGCTTAGCCCATAACTTTTGACATTTTTACCCGATTTAAAAGTGGAATACCTCTCTGAATTTGTTATTCGAATATCTATCTAGCTGCATTATTGGTTTATTTTCGAATTTTTGGTCAATATTTTGTAATTTTTTATGACCCCCGACCTGTCAAAATTTGCAAAAAATGGGTTTGCAGAAAAGTGACCAGATCCCAGCACTGCTTAGCCCAAACTTTTGAAATTTTTACCCGATTTAAAAGTGGAATACCTCTCTGAATTTGTTATTAAAATATCTATCTAGCTGCATTATTGGTTTATTTTCGAATTTTTGGTCAATATTTTGTAGTTTTTTATGACCCCCGACTTGTTAAAATTTGCAAAAAATGGGTTTGCAGAAAAGTGACCAGATCCCAGCACTGCTTATCCCAAACCTTTTGAAATTTTTACCCGATTTAAAAGTGGAATACCTCTCTGAATTTGCTATTAAAATATCTATCTAGCTGCATTATTGGTTTATTTTCGAATTTTTGGTCAATATTTTTTAATTTTTTATGACCCCCGACCTGTCAAAATTTGCAAAAAATGGGTTTGCAGAAAAGTGACCAGATCCCAGCACTGCTTAGCCCATAACTTTTGAAATTTTTACCCGATTTAAAAGTGGAATACCTCTCTGAATTTGTTGTTAAAATATCTATCTAGCTGCATTATTGGTTTATTTTCGAATTTTTGGTCAATATTTTGTAATTTTTTATGACCCCCGACCTGTCAAAATTTGCAAAAAATGGGTTTGCAGAAAAGTGACAAGATCCCAGCACTGCTTAGCCCAAACTTTTGAAATTTTTACCCGATTTAAAAGTGGAATACCTCTCTGAATTTGTTGTTAAAATATCTATCTAGCTGCATTATTGGTTTATTTTCGAATTTTTGGTCAATATTTTGTAATTTTTTATGACCCCCGACCTGTCAAAATTTGCAAAAAAAATGGGTTTGCAGAAAAGTGACCAGATCCCAGCACTGCTTATCCCATAACTTTTGAAATTTTTACCCGATTTAAAAGTGGAATGCCTCTCTGAATTTGTTATTAAAATATCTATCTAGCTACATGATTGGTTTGTTTTCGAATTTTTGGTCAATGTTTCGTCATTTTTTATGACCCCCGACCTGTCAAAATTTGCAAAAAATGGGTTTGCAGAAAAGTGACCAGATCCCAGCACTGCTTAGCCCAAACTTTTGAAATTTTTACCCGATTTAAAAGTGGAATACCTCTCTGAATTTGTTATTAAAATATCTATCTAGCTGCATTATTGGTTTATTTTCGAATTTTTGGTCAATATTTTGTAATTTTTTATGACCCCCGACCTGTGAAAATTTGCAAAAAATGGGTTTGCAGAAAAGTGACAAGATCCCAGCACTGCTTAGCCCATAACTTTTGAAATTTTTACCCGATTTAAAAGTGGAATACCTCTCTGAATTTGTTATTAAAATATCTATCTAGCTGCATTATTGGTTTATTTTCGAATTTTTTGGTCAATATTTTGTAATTTTTTATGACCCCCGACCTGTCAAAATTTGCAAAAAATGGGTTTGCAGAAAAGTGACCAGATCCCAGCACTGCTAAGCCCAAACTTTTGAAATTTTTACCCGATTTAATAGTGGAATACCTCTCTGAATTTGTTGTTAAAATATCTATCTAGCTGCATTATTGGTTTATTTTCGAATTTTTGGTCAATATTTTGTAATTTTTTATGACCCCCGACCTGTCAAAATTTGCAAAAAAAATGGGTTTGCAGAAAAGTGACCAGATCCCAGCACTGCTTATCCCATAACTTTTGAAATTTTTACCCGATTTAAAAGTGGAATGCCTCTCTGAATTTGTTGTTAAAATATCTATCTAGCTGCATTATTGGTTTATTTTCGAATTTTTGGTCAATATTTTGTAATTTTTTATGACCCCCGACCTGTCAAAATTTGCAAAAAAAATGGGTTTGCAGAAAAGTGACCAGATCCCAGCACTGCTTATCCCATAACTTTTGAAATTTTTACCCGATTTAAAAGTGGAATGCCTCTCTGAATTTGTTATTAAAATATCTATCTAGCTACATCATTGGTTTATTTTCGAATTTTTGGTCAATATTTTGTAATTTTTTATGACCCCCGACCTGTCAAAATTTGCAAAAAATGGGTTTGCAGAAAAGTGACCAGATCCCAGCACTGCTTAGCCCAAACTTTTGAAATTTTTACCCGATTTAAAAGTGGAATACCTCTCTGAATTTGCTATTAAAATATCTATCTAGCTGCATTATTGGTTTATTTTCGAATCTTTGGTCAATATTTTTTAATTTTTTATGACCCCCGACCTGTCAAAATTTGCAAAAAATGGGTTTGCAGAAAAGTGACCAGATCCCAGCACTGCTTAGCCCATAACTTTTGAAATTTTTACCCGATTTAAAAGTGGAATACCTCTCTGAATTTGTTGTTAAAATATCTATCTAGCTGCATTATTGGTTTATTTTCGAATTTTTGGTCAATATTTTGTAATTTTTTATGACCCCCGACCTGTCAAAATTTGCAAAAAATGGGTTTGCAGAAAAGTGACAAGATCCCAGCACTGCTTAGCCCAAACTTTTGAAATTTTTACCCGATTTAAAAGTGGAATACCTCTCTGAATTTGTTGTTAAAATATCTATCTAGCTGCATTATTGGTTTATTTTCGAATTTTTGGTCAATATTTTGTAATTTTTTATGACCCCCGACCTGTCAAAATTTGCAAAAAAAATGGGTTTGCAGAAAAGTGACCAGATCCCAGCACTGCTTATCCCATAACTTTTGAAATTTTTACCCGATTTAAAAGTGGAATGCCTCTCTGAATTTGTTATTAAAATATCTATCTAGCTACATGATTGGTTTGTTTTCGAATTTTTGGTCAATGTTTCGTCATTTTTTATGACCCCCGACCTGTCAAAATTTGCAAAAAATGGGTTTGCAGAAAAGTGACCAGATCCCAGCACTGCTTAGCCCATAACTTTTGAAATTTTTACCCGATTTAAAAGTGGAATACCTCTCTGAATTTGTTATTCGAATATCTATCTAGCTGCATTATTGGTTTATTTTCGAATTTTTGGTCAATATTTTGTAGTTTTTTATGACCCCCGACTCGTTAAAATTTGCAAAAAATGGGTTTGCAGAAAAGTGACCAGATCCCAGCACTGCTTATCCCAAACCTTTTGAAATTTTTACCCGATTTAAAAGTGGAATACCTCTCTGAATTTGCTATTAAAATATCTATCTAGCTGCATTATTGGTTTATTTTCGAATTTTTGGTCAATATTTTGTAATTTTTTATGACCCCCGACCTGTCAAAATTTGCAAAAAAAATGGGTTTGCAGAAAAGTGACCAGATCCCAGCACTGCTTATCCCATTACTTTTGAAATTTTTACCCGATTTAAAAGTGGAATGCCTCTCTGAATTTGTTATTAAAATATCTATCTAGCTACATGATTGGTTTGTTTTCGAATTTTTTGGTCAATGTTTCGTCATTTTTTATGACCCCCGACCTGTCAAAATTTGCAAAAAATGGGTTTGCAGAAAAGTGACCAGATCCCAGCACTGCTTAGCCCATAACTTTTGAAATTTTTACCCGATTTAAAAGTGGAATACCTCTCTGAATTTGTTATTCGAATATCTATCTAGCTGCATTATTGGTTTATTTTCGAATTTTTGGTCAATATTTTGTAGTTTTTTATGACCCCCGACTCGTTAAAATTTGCAAAAAATGGGTTTGCAGAAAAGTGACCAGATCCCAGCACTGCTTATCCCAAACCTTTTGAAATTTTTACCCGATTTAAAAGTGGAATACCTCTCTGAATTTGCTATTAAAATATCTATCTAGCTGCATTATTGGTTTATTTTCGAATTTTTGGTCAATATTTTTTAATTTTTTATGACCTCCGACCTGTCAAAATTTGCAAAAAATGGGTTTGCAGAAAAGTGACAAGATCCCAGCACTGCTTAGCCCAAACTTTTGAAATTTTTACCCGATTTAAAAGTGGAATACCTCTCTGAATTTGTTATTAAAATATCTATCTATCTGCATTATTGGTTTATTTTCGAATTTTTGGTCAATATTTTGTAATTTTTTATGACCCCCGACCTGTCAAAATTTGCAAAAAAAATGGGTTTGCAGAAAAGTGACCAGATCCCAGCACTGCTTATCCCATAACTTTTGAAATTTTTACCCGATTTAAAAGTGGAATGCCTCTCTGAATTTGTTATTAAAATATCTATTTAGCTACATCATTGGTTTATTTTCGAATTTTTGGTCAATATTTTGTAATTTTTATATGACCCCCGACCTGTCAAAATTTGCAAAAAATGGGTTTGCAGAAAAGTGACCAGATCCCAGCACTGCTTAGCCCAAACTTTTGAAATTTTTACCCGATTTAAAAGTGGAATACCTCTCTGAATTTGTTATTAAAATATCTATCTAGCTGCATTATTGGTTTATTTTCGAATTTTTGGTCAATATTTTGTAATTTTTTATGACCCCCGACCTGTGAAAATTTGCAAAAAATGGGTTTGCAGAAAAGTGACAAGATCCCAGCACTGCTTAGCCCATAACTTTTGAAATTTTTACCCGATTTAAAAGTGGAATACCTCTCTGAATTTGTTATTAAAATATCTATCTAGCTGCATTATTGGTTTATTTTCGAATTTTTGGTCAATATTTTGTAATTTTTTATGACCCCCGACCTGTCAAAATTTGCAAAAAATGGGTTTGCAGAAAAGTGACCAGATCCCAGCACTGCTAAGCCCAAACTTTTGAAATTTTTACCCGATTTAATAGTGGAATACCTCTCTGAATTTGTTGTTAAAATATCTATCTAGCTGCATTATTGGTTTATTTTCGAATTTTTGGTCAATATTTTGTAATTTTTTATGACCCCCGACCTGTCAAAATTTGCAAAAAAAATGGGTTTGCAGAAAAGTGACCAGATCCCAGCACTGCTTATCCCATAACTTTTGAAATTTTTACCCGATTTAAAAGTGGAATGCCTCTCTGAATTTGTTCTTAAAATATCTATCTAGCTGCATTATTGGTTTATTTTCGAATTTTTTGGTCAATATTTTGTAATTTTTTATGACCCCCGACCTGTCAAAATTTGCAAAAAATGGGTTTGCAGAAAAGTGACCAGATCCCAGCACTGCTTAGCCCAAACTTTTGAAATTTTTACCCGATTTAAAAGTGGAATACCTCTCTGAATTTGTTGTTAAAATATCTATCTAGCTGCATCATTGGTTTATTTTCGAATTTTTGGTCAATGTTTCGTCATTTTTTATGACCCCCGACCTGTCAAAATTTGCAAAAAATGGGTTTGCAGAAAAGTGACCAGATCCCAGCACTGCTTAGCCCAAACTTTTGAAATTTTTACCCGATTTCAAAGTGGAATACCTCTCTGAATTTGTTGTTAAAATATCTATCTAGCTGCATCATTGGTTTATTTTTCGAATTTTTTGGTCAATATTTTGTAATTTTTTATGACCCCCGACCTGTCAAAATTTGAACAAAAAATGGGTTTGCAGAAAAGTGACCAGATCCCAGCACTGCTTATCCCAAAACTTTTGAAATTTTTACCCGATTTAAAAGTGGAATACCTCTCTGAATTTGTTATTAAAATATCTATCTAGCTACATCATTGGTTTATTTTCGAATTTTTGGTCAATATTTTGTAATTTTTTATGACCCCCGACCTGTCAAAATTTGCAAAAAATGGGTTTGCAGAAAAGTGACCAGATCCCAGCACTGCTTAGCCCAAACTTTTGAAATTTTTACCCGATTTAAAAGTGGAATACCTCTCTGAATTTGTTATTAAAATATCTATCTAGCTGCATTATTGGTTTATTTTCGAATTTTCTGTCAATATTTTGTAGTTTTTTATGACCCCCGACTTGTTAAAATTTGCAAAAAATGGGTTTGCAGAAAAGTGACCAGATCCCAGCACTGCTTATCCCAAACCTTTTGAAATTTTTACCCGATTTAAAAGTGGAATACCTCTCTGAATTTGTTGTTAAAATATCTATCTAGCTGCATTATTGGTTTATTTTCGAATTTTTGGTCAATATTTTTTCATTTTTTATGACCCCCGACCTGTCAAAATTTGCAAAAAATGGGTTTGCAGAAAAGTGACAAGATCCCAGCACTGCTTAGCCCAAACTTTTGAAATTTTTACCCGATTTAAAAGTGGAATACCTCTCTGAATTTGTTGTTAAAATATCTATCTAGCTACATCATTGGTTTATTTTCGAATTTTTGGTCAATGTTTCGTCATTTTTTATGACCCCCGACCTGTCAAAATTTGCAAAAAATGGGTTTGCAGAAAAGTGACCAGATCCCAGCACTGCTTAGCCCAAACTTTTGAAATTTTTACCCGATTTAAAAGTGGAATACCTCTCTGAATTTGCTATTAAAATATCTATCTAGCTGCATTATTGGTTTATTTTCGAATTTTTGGTCAATATTTTTTAATTTTTTATGACCCCCGACCTGTCAAAATTTGCAAAAAATGGGTTTGCAGAAAAGTGACCAGATCCCAGCACTGCTTAGCCCAAACTTTTGAAATTTTTACCCGATTTAAAAGTGGAATACCTCTCTGAATTTGTTGTTAAAATATCTATCTAGCTGCATCATTGGTTTATTTTCGAATTTTTGGTCAATGTTTCGTCATTTTTTTTGACCCCCGACCTGTCAAAATTTGCAAAAAATGGGTTTGCAGAAAAGTGACCAGATCCCAGCACTGCTTAGCCCAAACTTTTGAAATTTTTACCCGATTTAAAAGTGGAATACCTCTCTGAATTTGTTATTCGAATATCTATCTAGCTGCATTATTGGTTTATTTTCGAATTTTTGGTCAATATTTTGTAGTTTTTTATGACCCCCGACTTGTTAAAATTTGCAAAAAATGGGTTTGCAGAAAAGTGACCAGATCCCAGCACTGCTTAGCCCAAACTTTTGAAATTTTGACCCGATTTAAAAGTGGAATACCTCTCTGAATTTGTTGTTAAAATATCTATCTAGCTGCATTATTGGTTTATTTTCGAATTTTTGGTCAATGTTTTTTAATTTTTTATGACCCCCGACCTGTCAAAATTTGCAAAAAATGGGTTTGCAGAAAAGTGACCAGATCCCAGCACTGCTTACCCCATAACTTTTGAAATTTTTACCCGATTTAAAAGTGGAATACCTCTCTGAATTTGTTGTTAAAATATCTATCTAGCTGCATTATTGGTTTATTTTCGAATTTTTGGTCAATATTTTTTAATTTTTTATGACCCCCGACCTGTCAAAATTTGCAAAAAATGGGTTTGCAGAAAAGTGACAAGATCCCAGCACTGCTTAGCCCAAACTTTTGAAATTTTTACCCGATTTAATAGTGGAATTCCTCTCTGATTTTGTTGTTAAAATATCTATCTAGCTGCATTATTGGTTTATTTTCGAATTTTTGGTCAATATTTTGTAATTTTTTATGACCCCCGACCTGTCAAAATTTGCAAAAAAATGGGTTTGCAGAAAAGTGACCAGATCCCAGCACTGCTTATCCCATAACTTTTGAAATTTTTACCCGATTTAAAAGTGGAATGCCTCTCTGAATTTGTTATTAAAATATCTATCTAGCTACATCATTGGTTTATTTTCGAATTTTTGGTCAATGTTTCGTCATTTTTTATGACCCCCGACCTGTCAAAATTTGCAAAAAATGGGTTTGCAGAAAAGTGACCAGATCCCAGCACTGCTTAGCCCAAACTTTTGAAATTTTTACCCGATTTAAAAGTGGAATACCTCTCTGAATTTGTTGTTAAAATATCTATCTAGCTGCATCATTGGTTTATTTTCGAATTTTTGGTCAATATTTTGTAATTTTTTATGACCCCCGACCTGTCAAAATTTGCAAAAAAAATGGGTTTGCAGAAAAGTGACCAGATCCCAGCACTGCTTATCCCATAACTTTTGAAATTTTTACCCGATTTAAAAGTGGAATGCCTCTCTGAATTTGTTATTAAAATATCTATCTAGCTACATCATTGGTTTATTTTCGAATTTTTGGTCAATATTTTGTAATTTTTTATGACCCCCGACCTGTCAAAATTTGCAAAAATGGGTTTGCAGAAAAGTGACCAGATCCCAGCACTGCTTAGCCCAAACTTTTGAAATTTTTACCCGATTTAAAAGTGGAATACCTCTCTGAATTTGTTATTAAAATATCTATCTAGCTGCATTATTGGTTTATTTTCGAATTTTTGGTCAATATTTTGTAGTTTTTTATGACCCCCGACTTGTTAAAATTTGCAAAAAATGGGTTTGCAGAAAAGTGACCAGATCCCAGCACTGCTTATCCCAAACCTTTTGAAATTTTTACCCGATTTAAAAGTGGAATACCTCTCTGAATTTGTTGTTAAAATATCTATCTAGCTGCATTATTGGTTTATTTTCGAATTTTTGGTCAATATTTTTTAATTTTTTATGACCCCCGACCTGTCAAAATTTGCAAAAAATGGGTTTGCAGAAAAGTGACCAGATCCCAGCACGGCTTAGCCCATAACTTTTGAAATTTTTACCCGATTTAAAAGTGGAATACCTCTCTGAATTTGTTGTTAAAATATCTATCTAGCTGCATTATTGGTTTATTTTCGAATTTTTGGTCAATATTTTTTCATTTTTTATGACCCCCGACCTGTCAAAATTTGCAAAAAATGGGTTTGCAGAAAAGTGACAAGATCCCAGCACTGCTTAGCCCAAACTTTTGAAATTTTTACCCGATTTAAAAGTGGAATACCTCTCTGAATTTGTTGTTAAAATATCTATCTAGCTACATCATTGGTTTATTTTCGAATTTTTGGTCAATGTTTCGTCATTTTTTATGACCCCCGACCTGTCAAAATTTGCAAAAAATGGGTTTGCAGAAAAGTGACCAGATCCCAGCACTGCTTAGCCCAAACTTTTGAAATTTTTACCCGATTTAAAAGTGGAATACCTCTCTGAATTTGTTGTTAAAATATCTATCTAGCTGCATCATTGGTTTATTTTCGAATTTTTTGGTCAATGTTTCGTCATTTTTTTGACCCCCGACCTGTCAAAATTTGCAAAAAATGGGTTTGCAGAAAAGTGACCCATAACTTTTGAAATTTTTACCCGATTTAAAAGTGGAATACCTCTCTGAATTTGTTATTCGAATATCTATCTAGCTGCATTATTGGTTTATTTTCGAATTTTTGGTCAATATTTTGTAGTTTTTTATGACCCCCGACTTGTTAAAATTTGCAAAAAATGGGTTTGCAGAAAAGTGACCAGATCCCAGCACTGCTTAGCCCAAACTTTTGAAATTTTTACCCGATTTAAAAGTGGAATACCTCTCTGAATTTGTTGTTAAAATATCTATCTAGCTGCATTATTGGTTTATTTTCGAATTTTTGGTCAATGTTTTTTAATTTTTTATGACCCCCGACCTGTCAAAATTTGCAAAAAATGGGTTTGCAGAAAAGTGACCAGATCCCAGCACTACTTAGCCCATAACTTTTGAAATTTTTACCCGATTTAAAAGTGGAATACCTCTCTGAATTTGTTGTTAAAATATCTATCTAGCTGCATTATTGGTTTATTTTCGAATTTTTGGTCAATATTTTTTCATTTTTTATGACCCCCGACCTGTCAAAATTTGCAAAAAATGGGTTTGCAGAAAAGTGACAAGATCCCAGCACTGCTTAGCCCAAACTTTTGAAATTTTTACCCGATTTAATAGTGGAATTCCTCTCTGATTTTGTTGTTAAAATATCTATCTAGCTGCATTATTGGTTTATTTTCGAATTTTTGGTCAATATTTTGTAATTTTTTTATGACCCCCCGACCTGTCAAAATTTGCAAAAAAATGGGTTTGCAGAAAAGTGACCAGATCCCAGCACTGCTTATCCCATAACTTTTGAAATTTTTACCCGATTTAAAAGTGGAATACCTCTCTGAATTTGTTATTCGAATATCTATCTAGCTGCATTATTGGTTTATTTTCGAATTTTTGGTCAATATTTTGTAGTTTTTTATGACCCCCGACCTGTCAAAATTTGCAAAAAATGGGTTTGCAGAAAAGTGACCAGATCCCAGCACTGCTTAGCCCAAACTTTTGAAATTTTTACCCGATTTAAAAGTGGAATACCTCTCTGAATTTGTTATTAAAATATCTATCTAGCTGCATTATTGGTTTATTTTCGAATTTTTGGTCAATATTTTGTAGTTTTTTATGACCCCCGACTTGTTAAAATTTGCAAAAAATGGGTTTCCCAGCACTGCTTATCCCAAACCTTTTGAAATTTTTACCCGATTTAAAAGTGGAATACCTCTCTGAATTTGCTATTAAAATATCTATCTAGCTGCATTATTGGTTTATTTTCGAATTTTTGGTCAATATTTTTTAATTTTTTATGACCCCCGACCTGTCAAAATTTGCAAAAAATGGGTTTGCAGAAAAGTGACCAGATCCCAGCACTGCTTAGCCCAAACTTTTGAAATTTTTACCCGATTTAAAAGTGGAATACCTCTCTGAATTTGTTATTAGAATATCTGTCTAGCTGCATCATTGGTTTATTTTCGAATTTTTGGTCAATATTTTTTAATTTTTTATGACCCCCGACCTGTCAAAATTTGCAAAAAATGGGTTTGCAGAAAAGTGACCAGATCCCAGCACTGCTTAGCCCATAACTTTTGAAATTTTTACCCGATTTAAAAGTGGAATACCTCTCTGAATTTGTTATTAGAATATCTGTCTAGCTGCATCATTGGTTTATTTTCGAATTTTTGGTCAATATTTTGTAATTTTTTATGACCCCCGACCTGTCAAAATTTGCAAAAAAATGGGTTTGCAGAAAAGTGACCAGATCCCAGCACTGCTTAGCCCATAACTTTTGAAATTTTTACCCGATTTAAAAGTGGAATGCCTCTCTGAATTTGTTATTAAAATATCTATCTAGCTACATCATTGGTTTATTTCCGAATTTTTGGTCAATGTTTCGTCATTTTTTATGACCCCCGACCTGTCAAAATTTGCAAAAAAATGGGTTTGCAGAAAAGTGACCAGATCCCAGCACTGCTTAGCCCATAACTTTTGAAATTTTTACCCGATTTAAAAGTGGAATGCCTCTCTGAATTTGTTATTAAAATATCTATCTAGCTACATCATTGGTTTATTTTCGAATTTTTGGTCAATGTTTCGTCATTTTTTATGACCCCCGACCTGTCAAAATTTGCAAAAAATGGGTTTGCAGAAAAGTGACCAGATCCCAGCACTGCTTAGCCCATAACTTTTGAAATTTTTACCCGATTTAAAAGTGGAATGCCTCTCTGAATTTGTTATTAAAATATCTATCTAGCTACATCATTGGTTTATTTTCGAATTTTTGGTCAATGTTTCGTCATTTTTTTATGACCCCGACCTGTCAAAATTTGCAAAAAAATGGGTTTGCAGAAAAGTGACCAGATCCCAGCACTGCTTAGCCCAAACTTTTGAAATTTTTACCCGATTTAAAAGTGGAATACCTCTCTGAATTTGTTATTAAAATATCTATCTAGCTGCATTATTGGTTTATTTTCGAATTTTTGGTCAATATTTTGTAATTTTTTATGACCCCCGACCTGTCAAAATTTGCAAAAAATGGGTTTGCAGAAAAGTGACCAGATCCCAGCACTGCTTAGCCCAAACTTTTGAAATTTTTACCTGATTTAAAAGTGGAATACCTCTCTGAATTTGTTGTTAAAATATCTTTCTAGCTGCATTATTGGTTTATTTTCGAATTTTTGGTCAATATTTTGTAGTTTTTTATGACCCCCGACCTGTCAAAATTTGCAAAAAATGGGTTTGCAGAAAAGTGACCAGATCCCAGCACTGCTTACCCCAAACTTTTGAAATTTTTACCCGATTTAAAAGTGGAATACCTCTCTGAATTTGTTGTTAAAATATCTATCTAGCTGCATTATTGGTTTATTTTCGAATTTTTGGTCAATATTTTGTAATTTTTTATGACCCCCGACCTGTCAAAATTTGCAAAAAAATGGGTTTGCAGAAAAGTGACCAGATCCCAGCACTGCTTATCCCATAACTTTTGAAATTTTTACCCGATTTAAAAGTGGAATACCTCTCTGAATTTGTTGTTAAAATATCTATCTAGCTGCATTATTGGTTTATTTTCGAATTTTTGGTCAATATTTTGTAATTTTTTATGACCCCCGACCTGTCAAAATTTGCAAAAAAATGGGTTTGCAGAAAAGTGACCAGATCCCAGCACTGCTTAGCCCATAACTTTTGAAATTTTTACCCGATTTAAAAGTGGAATGCCTCTCTGAATTTGTTATTAAAATATCTATCTAGCTACATCATTGGTTTATTTCCGAATTTTTGGTCAATGTTTCGTCATTTTTTATGACCCCCGACCTGTCAAAATTTGCAAAAAAATGGGTTTGCAGAAAAGTGACCAGATCCCAGCACTGCTTATCCCATAACTTTTGAAATTTTTACCCGATTTAAAAGTGGAATGCCTCTCTGAATTTGTTATTAAAATATCTATCTAGCTACATCATTGGTTTATTTTCGAATTTTTGGTCAATGTTTCGTCATTTTTTATGACCCCCGACCTGTCAAAATTTGCAAAAAATGGGTTTGCAGAAAAGTGACCAGATCCCAGCACTGCTTAGCCCATAACTTTTGAAATTTTTACCCGATTTAAAAGTGGAATGCCTCTCTGAATTTGTTATTAAAATATCTATCTAGCTACATCATTGGTTTATTTTCGAATTTTTGGTCAATGTTTCGTCATTTTTTATGACCCCCGACCTGTCAAAATTTGCAAAAAAATGGGTTTGCAGAAAAGTGACCAGATCCCAGCACTGCTTAGCCCAAACTTTTGAAATTTTTACCCGATTTAAAAGTGGAATACCTCTCTGAATTTGTTATTAAAATATCTATCTAGCTGCATTATTGGTTTATTTTCGAATTTTTGGTCAATATTTTGTAATTTTTTATGACCCCCGACCTGTCAAAATTTGCAAAAAATGGGTTTGCAGAAAAGTGACCAGATCCCAGCACTGCTTAGCCCAAACTTTTGAAATTTTTACCTGATTTAAAAGTGGAATACCTCTCTGAATTTGTTGTTAAAATATCTTTCTAGCTGCATTATTGGTTTATTTTCGAATTTTTGGTCAATATTTTGTAGTTTTTTATGACCCCCGACCTGTCAAAATTTGCAAAAAATGGGTTTGCAGAAAAGTGACCAGATCCCAGCACTGCTTACCCCAAACTTTTGAAATTTTTACCCGATTTAAAAGTGGAATACCTCTCTGAATTTGTTGTTAAAATATCTATCTAGCTGCATTATTGGTTTATTTTCGAATTTTTGGTCAATATTTTGTAATTTTTTATGACCCCCGACCTGTCAAAATTTGCAAAAAAATGGGTTTGCAGAAAAGTGACCAGATCCCAGCACTGCTTATGCCATAACTTTTGAAATTTTTACCCGATTTAAAAGTGGAATACCTCTCTGAATTTGTTGTTAAAATATCTATCTAGCTGCATTATTGGTTTATTTTCGAATTTTTGGTCAATATTTTGTAATTTTTTATGACCCCCGACCTGTCAAAATTTGCAAAAAATGGTTTTCCAGAAAAGTGACCAGATCCCAGCACTGCTTATCCCATAACTTTTGAAATTTTTACCAGATTTAAAAGTGGAATGCCTCTCTGAATTTGTTATTAAAATATCTATCTAGCTACATCATTGGTTTATTTTCGAATTTTTGGTCAATGTTTCGTCATTTTTTATGACCCCCGACCTGTCAAAATTTGCAAAAAATGGGTTTGCAGAAAAGTGACCAGATCCCAGCACTGCTTAGCCCATAACTTTTGAAATTTTTACCCGATTTAAAAGTGGAATACCTCTCTGAATTTGTTATTCGAATATCTATCTAGCTGCATTATTGGTTTATTTTCGAATTTTTGGTCAATATTTTGTAATTTTTTATGACCCCCGACCTGTCAAAATTTGCAAAAAAATGGGTTTGCAGAAAAGTGACCAGATCCCAGCACTGCTTAGCCCAAACTTTTGAAATTTTTACCTGATTTAAAAGTGGAATACCTCTCTGAATTTGTTGTTAAAATATCTTTCTAGCTGCATTATTGGTTTATTTTCGAATTTTTGGTCAATATTTTGTAGTTTTTTATGACCCCCGACCTGTCAAAATTTGCAAAAAATGGGTTTGCAGAAAAGTGACCAGAACCCAGCACTGCTTAGCCCAAACCTTTTGAAATTTTTACCCGATTTAAAAGTGGAATACCTCTCTGAATTTGTTGTTAAAATATCTATCTAGCTGCATTATTGGTTTATTTTCGAATTTTTGGTCAATATTTTGTAATTTTTTATGACCCCCGACCTGTCAAAATTTGCAAAAAAATGGGTTTGCAGAAAAGTGACCAGATCCCAGCACTGCTTATCCCATAACTTTTGAAATTTTTACCCGATTTAAAAGTGGAATACCTCTCTGAATTTGTTGTTAAAATATCTATCTAGCTGCATTATTGGTTTATTTTCGAATTTTTGGTCAATATTTTGTAATTTTTTATGACCCCCGACCTGTCAAAATTTGCAAAAAAATGGGTTTGCAGAAAAGTGACCAGATCCCAGCACTGCTTATCCCATAACTTTTGAAATTTTTACCCGATTTAAAAGTGGAATACCTCTCTGAATTTGTTATTAAAATATCTATCTAGCTGCATTATTGGTTTATTTTCGAATTTTTGGTCAATATTTTGTAATTTTTTATGACCCCCGACCTGTCAAAATTTGCAAAAAAATGGGTTTGCAGAAAAGTGACCAGATCCCAGCACTGCTTAGCCCATAACTTTTGAAATTTTTACCCGATTTAAAAGTGGAATGCCTCTCTGAATTTGTTATTAAAATATCTATCTAGCTACATCATTGGTTTATTTCCGAATTTTTGGTCAATGTTTCGTCATTTTTTATGACCCCCGACCTGTCAAAATTTGCAAAAAAATGGGTTTGCAGAAAAGTGACCAGATCCCAGCACTGCTTATCCCATAACTTTTGAAATTTTTACCCGATTTAAAAGTGGAATGCCTCTCTGAATTTGTTATTAAAATATCTATCTAGCTACATCATTGGTTTATTTTCGAATTTTTGGTCAATGTTTCGTCATTTTTTATGACCCCCGACCTGTCAAAATTTGCAAAAAATGGGTTTGCAGAAAAGTGACCAGATCCCAGCACTGCTTAGCCCATAACTTTTGAAATTTTTACCCGATTTAAAAGTGGAATGCCTCTCTGAATTTGTTATTAAAATATCTATCTAGCTACATCATTGGTTTATTTTCGAATTTTTGGTCAATGTTTCGTCATTTTTTATGACCCCCGACCTGTCAAAATTTGCAAAAAAATGGGTTTGCAGAAAAGTGACCAGATCCCAGCACTGCTTAGCCCAAACTTTTGAAATTTTTACCCGATTTAAAAGTGGAATACCTCTCTGAATTTGTTATTAAAATATCTATCTAGCTGCATTATTGGTTTATTTTCGAATTTTTGGTCAATATTTTGTAATTTTTTATGACCCCCGACCTGTCAAAATTTGCAAAAAAATGGGTTTGCAGAAAAGTGACCAGATCCCAGCACTGCTTAGCCCAAACTTTTGAAATTTTTACCTGATTTAAAAGTGGAATACCTCTCTGAATTTGTTGTTAAAATATCTTTCTAGCTGCATTATTGGTTTATTTTCGAATTTTTGGTCAATATTTTGTAGTTTTTTATGACCCCCGACCTGTCAAAATTGGCAAAAAATGGGTTTGCAGAAAAGTGACCAGATCCCAGCACTGCTTACCCCAAACTTTTGAAATTTTTACCCGATTTAAAAGTGGAATACCTCTCTGAATTTGTTGTTAAAATATCTATCTAGCTGCATTATTGGTTTATTTTCGAATTTTTGGTCAATATTTTGTAATTTTTTATGACCCCCGACCTGTCAAAATTTGCAAAAAAATGGGTTTGCAGAAAAGTGACCAGATCCCAGCACTGCTTATCCCATAACTTTTGAAATTTTTACCCGATTTAAAAGTGGAATGCCTCTCTGAATTTGTTATTAAAATATCTATCTAGCTACATCATTGGTTTATTTTCGAATTTTTGGTCAATATTTTGT
Organism: Drosophila ficusphila; assembly: GCF_018152265.1. Lineage (NCBI taxonomy): Eukaryota > Metazoa > Arthropoda > Insecta > Diptera > Drosophilidae > Drosophila > Drosophila ficusphila. The sequence continues at coordinate 119,056 of NW_025064125.1, forward strand.
AATTTTTTATGACCCCCGACCTGTCAAAATTTGCAAAAAAATGGGTTTGCAGAAAAGTGACCAGATCCCAGCACTGCTTATCCCATAACTTTTGAAATTTTTACCAGATTTAAAAGTGGAATGCCTCTCTGAATTTGTTATTAAAATATCTATCTAGCTACATCATTGGTTTATTTTCGAATTTTTGGTCAATATTTTGTAATTTTTTATGACCCCCGACCTGTCAAAATTTGCAAAAAATGGGTTTGCAGAAAAGTGACCAGATCCCAGCACTGCTTAGCCCATAACTTTTGAAATTTTTACCCGATTTAAAAGTGGAATACCTCTCTGAATTTGTTATTCGAATATCTATCTAGCTGCATTATTGGTTTATTTTCGAATTTTTGGTCAATATTTTGTAATTTTTATGACCCCCGACCTGTCAAAATTTGCAAAAAATGGGTCTGCAGAAAAGTGACAAGATCCCAGCACTGCTTAGCCCAAACTTTTGAAATTTTTACCCGATTTAAAAGTGGAATACCTCTCTGAATTTGTTATTCGAATATCTATCTAGCTGCATTATTGGTTTATTTTCGAATTTTTGGTCAATATTTTGTAATTTTTTATGACCCCCGACCTGTCAAAATTTGCAAAAAAAATGGGTTTGCAGAAAAGTGACCAGATCCCAGCACTGCTTATCCCATAACTTTTGAAATTTTTACCCGATTTAAAAGTGGAATGCCTCTCTGAAGTTGTTATTAAAATATCTATCTAGCTACATCATTGGTTTATTTTCGAATTTTTGGTCAATGTTTCGTCATTTTTTATGACCCCCGACCTGTCAAAATTTGCAAAAAATGGGTTTGCAGAAAAGTGACCAGATCCCAGCACTGCTTAGCCCAAACTTTTGAAATTTTTACCCGATTTAAAAGTGGAATACCTCTCTGAATTTGTTATTAAAATATCTATCTAGCTGCATTATTGGTTTATTTTCGAATTTTTGGTCAATGTTTCGTCATTTTTTATGACCCCCGACCTGTCAAAATTTGCAAAAAATGGGTTTGCAGAAAAGTGACCAGATCCCAGCACTGCTTAGCCCAAACTTTTGAAATTTTTACCCGATTTAAAAGTGGAATACCTCTCTGAATTTGTTGTTAAAATATCTATCTAGCTGCATCATTGGTTTATTTTCGAATTTTTGGTCAATGTTTCGTCATTTTTTATGACCCCCGACCTGTCAAAATTTGCAAAAAATGGGTTTGCAGAAAAGTGACCAGATCCCAGCACTGCTTAGCCCATAACTTTTGAAATTTTTACCCGATTTAAAAGTGGAATACCTCTCTGAATTTGTTATTCGAATATCTATCTAGCTGCATTATTGGTTTATTTTCGAATTTTTGGTCAATTTTTGTAATTTTTTATGACCCCCGACCTGTCAAAATTTGCAAAAAATGGGTTTGCAGAAAAGTGACCAGAACCCAGCACTGCTTAGCCCATAACTTTTGAAATTTTTACCCGATTTAAAAGTGGAATACCTCTCTGAATTTGTTATTAAAATATCTATCTAGCTGCATTATTGGTTTATTTTCGAATTTTTGGTCAATGTTTCGTCATTTTTTATGACCCCCGACTTGTTAAAATTTGCAAAAAATGGGTTTGCAGAAAAGTGACCAGATCCCAGCACTGCTTATCCCAAACCTTTTGAAATTTTTACCCGATTTAAAAGTGGAATACCTCTCTGAATTTGTTGTTAAAATATCTATCTAGCTGCATTATTGGTTTATTTTCGAATTTTTGGTCAATATTTTGTAATTTTTTATGACCCCCGACCTGTCAAAATTTGCAAAAAATGGGTTTGCAGAAAAGTGACAAGATCCCAGCACTGCTTAGCCCAAACTTTTGAATCTTTTACCCGATTTAAAAGTGGAATACCTCTCTGAATTTGTTGTTAAAATATCTATCTAGCTGCATTATTGGTTTATTTTCGAATTTTTGGTCAATATTTTGTAGTTTTTTATGACCCCCGACCTGTCAAAATTTGCAAAAAATGGGTTTGCAGAAAAGTGACAAGATCCCAGCACTGCTTAGCCCAAACTTTTGAATCTTTTACCCGATTTAAAAGTGGAATACCTCTCTGAATTTGTTGTTAAAATATCTATCTAGCTGCATTATTGGTTTATTTTCGAATTTTTGGTCAATATTTTGTAGTTTTTTATGACCCCCGACCTGTCAAAATTTGCAAAAAATGGGTTTGCAGAAAAGTGACCAGATCCCAGCACTGCTTAGCCCAAACTTTTGAATTTTTTACCCGATTTAAAAGTGGAATTTTTTTTTTTTTTTTTTATTCCTTTATAACTCCTCCTGGGAGCATAGGGCCTCGACTAGATTCCTCCATCTTACTCTATTTCGGGCTGTCTGTTTCGCTGTGTCCCATGTGATGTTGTATTGGGACAACTCTTGAAGGGCGGTTCGTCTCCATGTTGCTTTAGGCCTGCCTACACGCCTGCTTCCCTGTGGGTTCCACTCTAGCGCCATTCTAACTATGCTATCCTGGTCCTTTCGCAGTGCGTGGCCTATCCATCTCCATTTTTTCTTCTTGATTTGGAGTCTTATTGCTGTTTCACCCGTCATATTCCAGAGGTCTATGTTGGAGATTCTGTTTGGCCAGAAAATCCCGCATATTATTCTGAGACATTTGTTGGTGAAAGCCTGCAGTTGTTGGATAATTGTCTTTGTTGTGAGCCACGTCTCGCTTCCGTATAGTAGGACGGATTTTACGCATGAGTTGAAGATCCGTATCTTTGTTTTTCTTCTTATTTGGCGGCTTCTCCATATGCGGTAGAGTCTCCCGAAGGCAGACCTGGCTTTGGCTAGCCTGCTCGTCACATCTTCTGTCACGCCACCGTTGCTGGAAATTACGGTGCCAAGGTATGGGAAACTCTCGACGTATTCTATTGGGTTTCCATCTATGATGATATTTCCTTGGCTGGCGTTATTGAGGCGCATCGCTTTTGTCTTCGCCGTGTTAATTTGTAGACCCACACGGCTGGCTAGGTTCACGAGGTCATCAACTTTGGATTGAGTATCGCTTAGTTTGTGAGAGATTAGGCAAATGTCGTCAGCGTAGTCCAAGTCTTCTAGGTGTCTGGTGAAGCTCCATGTTATTCCACGCTTGTGTTTGCACACTTCTCTCATGACCTCGTCCACCACAATGTTGAAGAGCAGTGGGGATAGTGGGCATCCTTGCTTGACCCCGGTGTTTGTTTGGAAAGGTGCACTTGTCTTCCCGTTGTGCAGTACCGCCAGGTTGGCGTCATCGTATAGCGCCTTTATTAGGGCGATGACTTTGTGCGGTACTCCTTTCCTAGCAAGCGCTCCCCATATTGCTGCTCTATTTATCGAATCGAACGCCTTCTTGAAATCAATGAACAGGAGGTACAGTGGTGCTCTCCATTCCACAGCTTGTTCGGTTATGATGCGTAGGGTGTTGGCTTGGTCTACGCAGCTCCTGTGTGGTCTGAAGCCTGCCTGTTCATCTCTTAGTGTGGGCTCGTATTTTTCCGTCAGGCGTTCATTCAGTATTGTGGCTAGGACTTTGTAACTGGTGTTCAGTAGTGTGATCCCTCTCCAGTTGTTGCAATCACTAAGGTCTCCTTTCTTGGGTATTTTCACTATGACTCCGCATTTCCAGGAGTCGGGAATGTGTTCGCTCTCCCATGCACTCGAGAAGTGCGGATGCAATGTTTCTGCCATCAGTTGAGTGTCAACTTGGAGGATTTCGGCTGGAATGCCGTCCATCCCGGCAGCTTTGTTGTTCTTTAGCTTCTTTATTGCATTTCCGATTTCTCTCACGGAGGGTGGGGCGGATGATATTCTCCGGTTCCCATTTGCTGGCGCAACGTTTCTGTAGTCATCGCTCCTGCTAGGCATGTCGGAGTTGCTGATTTCCATGAAGTGTTGGCGCCACCTGTGGATTTGGTCGTCGTCGCTAGTGAGAAGTATTCCATTGGCATCTTTGACTGGCTGGTTCTTCCTTCTATAGCCTCCTGAGATTTGATCAATTGTCTGGTATAGTGATCGCATGTTGTTTTCGTTTGCTGCGCGTTCTGCATTATCTGCCAGTCTATCCAGTAGGGCTCTCTTATCATTTCTGGCTGCTCTCTTGACAGCTTTGCATAGTGCGCGGTGTTCATCGCGTCTATTGCTGTCACGGTCAGCCAGTAATTTTAGTGAGTTCCTTTTGTTGATCGTGTCCCACGTTGCGCTAGAGATCCAGTTGTTTCTTCTTCGTTGTTGGGTGCCAATGATGCCTTCTGCGGTGGTCCTTAGTGTATCGCACGTCTGTTCCCATGTCTGGCCTTGCTGCGGTAGTAGGTGGGTGCGTAATGTTGATGCAAGTCTGGCGCTGATGTCCGTTTCGCCAAGTAGGTGTATGTTGAGGGGGGCCGGGCGGTGGTTCCTTGAGTCGTCAGCATTTCGCGGGCGATTGCGGTCCAGCTTGATTGAGAGCTCCCCAATGATCAGCTCGTGGTCGCTGTCTATCGATGCTCCCCTCTTGTTCCTTACATCCAGTAGAGACTTCCTCCATTTTCTGCTTATACAAATGTGGTCAATTTGGTTACGTGTGTTTCCACTCGGAGATGTCCACGTGTATTTGTGGATATCTCTGTGTGGGAACATACTACCCCCAATGATTAACTGAAACATTTGGCATACTTCTACTAGTCTATCTCCATTGTTATTACGCGTGCCTATACCGTGGCCCCCAGTGGCTGACCTCATTCTGGTAAAGTTGGGTCCTATTTTTGCATTGAAGTCGCCCATGAGAACAGTGATGTTGCCTCGAGGTATGTCAGTGAGAGTGGAAGTTAGCGCGGTATAGAAGTCGTCTTTGATGTCGTCGTTTGCGTCTTCGGTTGGGGCGTAACACTGCACGATTGTTATTGGTCTGGCCCTACATCTAAACGTCGCTTTAATGAGTGGAATACCTCTCTGAATTTGTTGTTAAAATATCTATCTAGCTGCATTATTGGTTTATTTTCGAATTTTTGGTCAATATTTTGTAATTTTTTATGACCCCCGACCTGTCAAAATTTGCAAAAAAATGGGTTTGCAGAAAAGTGACCAGATCCCAGCACTGCTTATCCCAAACTTTTGAAATTTTTACCCGATTTAAAAGTGGAATACCTCTCTGAATTTGTTGTTAAAATATCTATCTAGCTGCATTATTGGTTTATTTTCGAATTTTTGGTCAATATTTTGTAATTTTTTATGACCCCCGACCTGTCAAAATTTGCAAAAAATGGGTTTGCAGAAAAGTGACCCAGATCCCAGCACTGCTTAGCCCATAACTTTTGAAATTTTTACCCGATTTAAAAGTGGAATACCTCTCTGAATTTGTTATTAAAATATCTATCTAGCTGCATTATTGGTTTATTTTCGAATTTTTGGTCAATATTTTGTAGTTTTTTATGACCCCCGACCTGTCAAAATTTGCAAAAAATGGGTTTGCAGAAAAGTGACCAGATCCCAGCACTGCTTAGCCCAAACTTTTGAAATTTTTACCCGATTTAAAAGTGGAATACCTCTCTGAATTTGTTGTTAAAATATCTATCTAGCTGCATTATTGGTTTATTTTCGAATTTTTGGTCAATATTTTGTAATTTTTTATGACCCCCGACCTGTCAAAATTTGCAAAAAATGGGTTTGCAGAAAAGTGACCAGATCCCAGCACTGCTTAGCCCAAACTTTTGAAATTTTTACCCGATTTAAAAGTGGAATACCTCTCTGAATTTGTTGTTAAAATATCTATCTAGCTGCATTATTGGTTTATTTTCGAATTTTTGGTCAATATTTTGTAATTTTTTATGACCCCCGACCTGTCAAAATTTGCAAAAAATGGGTTTGCAGAAAAGTGACCAGATCCCAGCACTGCTTATCCCATAACTTTTGAAATTTTTACCCGATTTAAAAGTGGAATACCTCTCTGAATTTGTTATTAAAATATCTATCTAGCTACATCATTGGTTTATTTTCGAATTTTTGGTCAATGTTTCGTCATTTTTTATGACCCCCGACCTGTCAAAATTTGCAAAAAATGGGCTTGCAGAAAAGTGACCAGAACCCAGCACTGCTTAGCCCATAACTTTTGAAATTTTTACCCGATTTAAAAGTGGAATACCTCTCTGAATTTGTTATTAAAATATCTATCTAGCTGCATTATTGGTTTATTTTCGAATTTTTGGTCAATATTTTGTAGTTTTTTATGACCCCCGACTTGTTAAAATTTGCAAAAAATGGGTTTGCAGAAAAAGTGACCAGATCCCAGCACTGCTTATCCCAAACCTTTTGAAATTTTTACCCGATTTAAAAGTGGAATACCTCTCTGAATTTGTTATTAAAATATCTATCTAGCTCAGTATTTCCCAAAGTGTGGGTCGCGACCCACTGGTGGGTCGCGGTTAGATTTTTGCTGGGTACTAATTGTCATATAGATCTTGCAATTTTTTGTGTAGGTGGGTCGCGGTCCCGAAAAGTTTGGGAAACACTGATCTAGCTGCATTATTGGTGAAGTGGCGGGGTGTCCAACGTTGAAGGCAGCAAACTCCTGGTGGGCAGCTACGGCTGGCGGTGTTATGCTGTGGGGGTGAGAAAAAACACTCGACGATCGCGGAAAAGAAAAGACTTTAAATTTCGTTAATAGCGCGGACCGGCCGGGCGTTTATTCACACGTTGACGTTTTGTAACTAACTTAAGCTAAGCTAAGCTAGGCGCTTGGAGGCGCAGCGGAGACTTCTCGCGCTCGGGGAGTGGAGAGCCTGGACGGCCGAGCGCGACATGCTCCAAGCTTCGGGAGAGGGAGTGTGCGGTGTGGGGAGAAGCTCCGGGAGAGGGAGAGGCCTAAACATTCCGCCCCCCTTGCAACCGCTGGCGTTGCAACATAATTAGCCCTGGTTGCAGGCGCCGGACAGGATCCAGCCGAAGATGGTCTTCTGGGCCACCGGCAATCCCTCGGCGACCAGGTGGAATCCTGGTTGGATGACCTTGGCGTAGACATCCGCACCCAGGACCATGGAAATCGACGCCGGCAGATAGAACCGCTTGTCGGCCAGCGGAAGGTCCTTGTAGCGGCCGACGACAGACTCGTCGATCGCTCGGATGGGGGTGCGGACGCCGACGCCGGGTTCGATCTTTAGGACGACATCCAACGCAGCTCCCTCGACGACCTTCGATCGGAGGATCGCCGTGCACACCCTTTCTTTTCCGACATTGGTGGTCGGCAGACGAAGGCTGGACGCCAGGGTGGCGTCGATGCAGCTTTGAGGCGAGCAGGGGTCTATGTGAGCCACGGTGTCCACGATCTTCGGACCCGCCTCCAGGGTGACCAAAGCCGTTGGAAGGACGTTGACGACGTGGTGTTGAAGGAGGGTTGCCAGCGTCGGAGCAGCGCGCGCTGCGCGAGTCGAGGGCTCTGGTGTCGAGGATGCTGAGCGCGGTGGAGAAGCAAGCGCTCTGCGAGTTGGCGGTTTGTTGGTTTCAGTGTGTTTTATTTCTAACATTTTTTGGCGTGAGCGCGAATTGCACGAACGCACATACATAAATATATCTCCAAATATATTCAATATACTCCATACATATTTTCTACTTCCTACAGCGAAAATATACCAACATTAAAAGTTTTCCGTCGGCCTCCGTGTAGAATAAAATAAATAATTAAAATCCACCACCGACTCGGAAAACTTTGTTGGTTGCAGTGTGTTTTATTTCTAACATTTTTTGGCGTGAGCGCGAACTGCACAAACGCACATATATACATATATACACTTATATCCAAATCCAGCATACCAATATACACATATACACCCATACCCATTAGGGAGCCGTTGCACGACATCCAGTGCAAGGTCTTAAACATATAAATTTTTTCCAAAGATAAAATAAATTATTTCTGAGCGGCAATAAATAAATTCCAACTCCAATAACAACACATAATTAATATTCCAGTCAAATTAAAATTAAAAATACCAAAATAATTGGAAATTAATTTTTTTATTATTTGATTTGTTTTTTTTGTCCAGCAACATACAATAATTAAAAATAAATAAAATTTATTTCTTTGTCTGGTTCCAAAAAATTTAAGTGTGAACGTCACTCCGTACGGCACACCGTTTGTTGATAGCTCAGAAATTAAATATTTGCAAATAAATTATTTTTGGATAAATAATTAACTTCCATTCTTCGAATAAACTACCCGTTTGGGTTTTTTTGTCTTTACCACAGTTGGTATTATTTTCTAAAATAAAATAAATAAATACCACACAAAATAATAATCACATATCCGAATTATAAATATACTAATTATAATATTCTTAATAACATTAAGAATAAACATTATTTAATTATTCTGGGTTTTTTTTTCGCTCCTGTGCATATTAAATATACCCCGTTTCCACTGGGCATATATTCCTTTTTAATTTATCGTCGCTTCCATAGACCGTCTCCCTCTAGCGAGACAAATTCCACAAGTCAGCTAAATACAAATTTTTTCAAGAGTGCAATTCCAGCAACAAAGGTCTAAAATTTGTTTCTCACGACCAGTACACTCGTTTTCCAACCGAGGGTTCGTTTTTTGGCATGTCCAGTGAAGGTGGGAATAAAAAATCTCCCATTCCACCAACAAAAACTCCGAAAATTGTTGTCAAGCCGCCCACACCTAAACCTTCCAGTAAGACTCCCTCTCCCCAAGCAAGGCTCACTCGTTCCGAGACAAAAATGGCTCTAGCTGCGTCCGATCTTGCGCTGAATCAATTCATTGAGGTTTCAGATCGTCTCAGTGAATTCGAAGCGAGATGCAACACTCCGTCGCCGACTCCCCCGAGCATGTCCATGCTAAATATCCGACGCGAAGAGGTCCGAGCATTGTGGGAGCGCATCAAAAAAGAGTACGATGAGTGCAATGTACGCCTGATTTCAGCCGGAGACAGTGCAGCTGACAGCTTGCCAATTCTCCGAGCGAAATATAATTATTGCTACGGCGTCTACGAAAGGTGTGGTGCGAATATAGAGGATCTTATTGCGCAAGCTCCACGAACCCCCCAAACACAAGCTGATCCGTCCCAGACCTACGTTCCTTCAGGTTGTCGGCTACCTCCGTGTGATACCGAGGTCTTCACCGGCGATTATCTTCGCTGGCCGACGTTTAGGGACCTTTTCACGGCGATCTATATTAACAATCCAAGATTGACGCCGGTCGAGAAATTGTTCCACCTGAATTCCAAAACGAGTGGCGAAGCACACACAATTGTGGCAAAGTCGCCTTTAACTAACGATGGTTTTCGCTCAGCCTGGGATAACCTAACTAAGCGTTTCGAAAACAAACGGTTGTTAGTAAACAGTCATTTGAAAATACTGTTCAATGTGCAGTCCATCACTCAGGAATCTGGGCCAGCTTTGCGAGAGCTTCAAGACACCATCCAGAGTTGCCTTACCGCTTTAGAAACGAGCGATATTAGCACCGACAATTGGGATTGCCTATTAGTTTATATGGTCTCCGCCAAACTTCCAAAGTTGACACTTTCCCTCTGGGAGCAGTCGCTCCACAACAAGGTCGATGTTCCCACGTGGCAGGAGTTAAATAACTTCCTCACTGAGCGTCACAGGACACTAGAGGCCATAGATGATGTCCGTCCGTCAGGCTCTAGTCAGCCTCAGCCCAGAGCGGCAGCCTCTAATTCCACGGCACGCAGAATCCACTCCTTTGAAGCAAGAGTAGTACCCAGAGGTAGAGGGTGCGACTTGTGCAATCGAGAAAACCATCCAGTGCGGACATGCGCACGGTTTCTCCGGATGTCTGTCGATGAGCGGTCCGCGTATATCAAAGGCAAAAAGCTGTGTCTGAACTGCTTTGCACGAGGACATCAGCTACGGGACTGTGACAGCACTCATAGTTGCTTCACGTGCCGCGGCCGCCATCACACGCTTCTCCATCGAGGTAACGCGTCTCCAACGCTCTCGACTCCAACTCCAACTTCTGCGCCCAGGTCAAGACCAACTACGACCGCTCCAGCGACAACCACTGCCGCAACCTCCACGGTGCAAAATTATCTTGCCACGGGTCATAGATCCGTCTTGCTGGGCACCGCCATTATTGACGTTTGCCATTTGGGATCAACCTTCAAGGCTCGTGCCTTGATCGACTCTGGATCGGAGGCAACATTCATGACCGAGCGGCTGTTCAACTTGATTAAGTTGCCTCATCAGATCATTCGAGCCCAAGTCTCCGGCTTAAGCCAAACACTGGCAGCAGAGTCCAAAAAGCTTTGCCAATTTTCAATTCGATCTCCGACCAGGCCTGGCCTGCAACTAGACGCGACGGCGTATGTCCTTCCGGAATTAGCTGGTCAACTTCCGTCCTGCTCAATTCCGCAGCATTTCCTACGGGAACTTCCCGAATTTTCTTTGGCAGACCCGAAATTCTATGAGAGTGCACAAATAGACGTGTTAATCGGGGCTGATCTGCTGCCTTCCATACTCCTAAGCGGCACCCGAGCAAACGTCTGTGGCTCTCTTCTTGGTCAAGAGACCATATTCGGTTGGATCCTTACCGGACCAATACCAGCTGCTAGGCAAGAGCAAATTTCCGCTTTCTCCACTCGAATCTCCCATATATTTGATTCAAACCTGGATCAACTTCTCACCAAGTTTTGGGAGGTGGAGGATCTGCCAATAAAAATGGCAAAATATTCCGATTTGGCTTGTGAGGAAAATTTCCTCCGGACAACCACGAGAGACTTTAGTGGAAAATATATCGTACACCTTCCATTCCGTGATCCAGAGAACGTAAAGTCCGCCCTGGGACACTCCAGATCCTTCGCGTTGGCTCAATTCTTAAGAAACGAGCAGCGTTTAAAAAGGGACAGCCAACAGAAAATTAAGTACGATACCGTCATTCAAGAATATCTCGATCTCAACCACATGAAAGAGGTCTTTCCTACCCATAATTCTGCGAGTTATTATCTTCCGCATCATGCCGTGCTCAAGCCGGAAAGTACGACCACCAAGCTTCGTGTGGTGTTCAATGCCTCCAGCCCTTCAGACAATGGGGTCAGTCTAAATGATATCCTTCATGCTGGCCCGGTCTTACAGTCCGATCTGACCATTCAAATTCTGAAGTGGCGATATTTCCGATACGTTTACAGTGCCGATATCGAGAAAATGTATCGACAGATCTGGGTAGACCCGAAGCATACCCCGTTCCAACGCATTTTATTCCGAAACAGCGAGGGGTACATTCGAGATTTTGAGTTAAAGACGGTAACTTTCGGGATTAATTGTGCGCCCTTCCTGGCGATACGAGTCCTACAACAGCTGGCGACTGACGTGCAGCTCAGCCATCCAAGAGCGAGCAAAGTCATTCGTAATGCAATGTATGTAGACGATGTCCTTTCGGGAGCTGACTCTGCTGAAGATGCTCAGCTCACAATAAAGGAGTTACAGAGTGCCCTAGACTCCGCGGGCTTTCCGTTAAGAAAATGGACGTCCAACAACAAAGAGGTGTTAGCTCATATCCAAGCCGGTCATCTTCTGAACAGCGATTTCCTGGATCTCGACACTGAAAGTACAGCCAAGACTCTCGGTGTACGGTGGAGAGCGACGTCCGATGAGTTTTTCTTCGTCCCCCCAGATCTACCCACAGAAATCTCCCCCACAAAACGCCAGGTGCTTTCCCAAATTGCCAAACTGTTTGATCCAGCAGGCTGGCTCGCTCCATTTGTTGTGTGTGCCAAGATCTTTATGCAAGAGATTTGGCTTCAGGAGCTGGGGTGGGACGATAAGCTGCCATCTGAGTTGTGCCAAAGGTGGCACAGTTTTCTTCAGAGCTATTCGGTCCTTGATCAGGTCCGGATTCCAAGATGGGTTTCCTTTCGCCCAGAATTCCGCTTAGAGCATCATGGATTTTGTGATGCCTCGCAGAAAGCCTACGGCGCTGCGATCTACGTGCGCGTAGAGATGGGACATACCACGATGGTACACCTGCTCACCGCCAAGACGCGTGTTGCGCCAGTCAAAACTGTGTCGCTTCCTCGCCTAGAGCTGTGCGGAGCTTTACTGCTAGCCGAAATGGCTGAAGCGATCCTTCCCAGCATGCCGATGCTGAATTCGAGTCTCCACTGCTGGACCGATTCCACCATTGTGTTGGCATGGTTAGCAAAACCAGCTTGCCATTGGACTACTTTCGTTGCCAACAGAGTGACGAAGATCACTCAGTCCACAGAGGCAGCCAACTGGTCACACGTTCAATCCGAACATAATCCCGCTGACTTGGCTAGTCGAGGGGTAGCCCTTCCAGAGCTTGTCGGTAGTTCTCTCTGGTGGCATGGACCCACTTGGTTGCAAAAGCCACGCAGCCAATGGCCTAGCCAGGGGACCGACCTTCCCGTGACCGAGATCGAAAAGCGAGCAGTCAAAGCCCACGTAGCATATATTCCGAACGAAGACTTCCTTGATCGTTTTTCCAAATTGGATAGAGCGTTGCGGGTCCTCGCGTATGTCCAGCGTTTTATCAATCGGTGCAAGAAACAATCGCCGCTTTCAGAGATCCGTCTGGAGGCCAAGGAACTTGTCGCCGCCGAACGGCTCATGATTCTCTGCACTCAGCGCAGGTATTTAACGAACGAGTATCGCTGCTTGAGTCAGAAGGTTCCGGTGCCCCCTTCCAGTTCGATCCTCTCCTTGAACCCCTTCCTAGATCAGGAGGGGCTGATAAGGGCATGTGGCCGTGTCACAGCCTCTGAAAGTTTGCGTTACGATGAACGACACCCGATAATCCTCCCGTACGAATGTTCACTCTCTCGGCTTCTGGTAAAGTTCACCCATCTCATTACGCTACACGGGGGTAATCAGTTGGTGGTACGTCTCACCCGTTCCAGATATTGGGTTCCGAGAGTTAAAAACTTGGTGAAGGCAGTTATCAATGCCTGCAAGGTCTGAGTGATCTACAAAAAGCGATTGCAAAGTCAGATGAAGGGAAATTTGCCAAGAGAACGAGTGTCATTCTCCCGTCCATTCACGTACACGGGTATGGACTACGCAGGGCCCTTCGACATAAAGAATTACACTGGCAGAGCCTGCCTTATTACTAAAGGGTATGTGTTGGTTTTCGTTTGCTTCTCCACCAAGGCTATCCATTTGGAGCCTACTTCAGATCTGACGACCGAGAAATTTCTTGCGGCATTCGCTCGGTTCGTATCTAGAAGAGGGTGTCCTCGCCAAGTGCAGTCGGACAATGGGAAGACCTTTGTTGGCGCTGCCACATTACTGTCCCGAGATTTTCTCCAGGCCGTTAAAGAGTCTGTGACTGATGCGTATAGTCATCAGCAGCTCGACTGGCATTTCATTCCGCCAGGAGCACCCCATATGGGAGGCCTATGGGAAGCTGGTGTCAAGAGCTTCAAGGCATTGTTTTATAAATGCACAGCTACGCGGAAATACACTTTTGAAGAACTTGCCACTCTGCTAGCGAAGATTGAAGCTTGTCTAAATTCCAGACCGCTATCTCCCATGTCAGAGGATCCCACTGATCTTCTAGCGTTGACACCAGGGCACTTTCTTGTCGGCGGCCCTCTTCTATCCATAGTGGAGCCCGAAGTAAAGGGAGAATCTAAGACAATATTAAACAGGTGGCAACACTTGAAAGCGCTCCATCAGCAATTCCGCGCTCGATGGAAGGATGAATACCTGAAAGAGCTCCACAAGCGCAATAAGTGGAAGTGTCCCACCGAGAATATGCGGGTCGGGGACATGGTCGTCATCAAAGACGACAATCTGCCCTCAAATGAGTGGCGACTCGGTAGAATCGACTCCGTCTTTCCTGGAGCCGATGGCAATGTCCGCGTAGTCGACATCCGGACGGCGCGCGGCATTGTCCGGCGTCCAGTAGCCAAAATTGTTCTCCTTCCCGGAGAGGCTCCCCAAACTTCTACCCAGTAATCCATACTTCGTTGTCCGTAGTCCGTAAGGCCCGAATCTTTCCATTATAAAACATCTTCCTGTGTTTTTTTTCTTTTTCATGATCCAACGCCGACATCCGTAGACAATGGCTCCGCGTAAGCAGAACGCTCAAGTGTTGGAGAGCAGGCGGACTCGAGGCACGCAGTCCTACCGGTGCCGAGTCTGCCGGGGGATCCACCCTCTAAAGAGGTGCCAGAGGTTCCTCAAGCTGAGCGCGGAGAAGCGGCTACGGGCAGTTCTGGTTAATAAGTACTGCGCAAATTGCCTTGCCCACGAGCATTCGCAAGGGGACTGCCGTAGCGGTGACCGGTGCAGAACGTGCGATGAGGAGCATCACACGCTGCTTCACATCACCGAGCCTTCCAAGCCTTCCAAAAGGGGCTCCGCTTCTCAGCAGCGTTCGCGCCGGCAAGATCCGGCTCGAAGGACCAAAAAATGAAGTGGCCAACGTTGAAGGCAGCAAACTCCTGGTGGGCAGCTACGGCTGGCGGTGTTATGCTGTGGGGGTGAGAAAAAACACTCGACGATCGCGGAAAAGAAAAGACTTTAAATTTCGTTAATAGCGCGGACCGGCCGGGCGTTTATTCACACGTTGACGTTTTGTAACTAACTTAAGCTAAGCTAAGCTAGGCGCTTGGAGGCGCAGCGGAGACTTCTCGCGCTCGGGGAGTGGAGAGCCTGGACGGCCGAGCGCGACATGCTCCAAGCTTCGGGAGAGGGAGAGTGCGGTGTGGGGAGAAGCTCCGGGAGAGGGAGAGGCCTAAACAATTGGTTTATTTTCGAATTTTTGGTCAATATTTTTTAATTTTTTATGACCCCCGACCTGTCAAAATTTGCAAAAAATGGGTTTGCAGAAAAGTGACCAGATCCCAGCACTGCTTAGCCCATAACTTTTGAAATTTTTACCCGATTTAAAAGTGGAATACCTCTCTGAATTTGTTGTTAAAATATCTATCTAGCTGCATTATTGGTTTATTTTCGAATTTTTGGTCAATATTTTGTAATTTTTTATGACCCCCGACCTGTCAAAATTTGCAAAAAATGGGTTTGCAGAAAAGTGACCAGATCCCAGCACTGCTTAGCCCATAACTTTTGAAATTTTTACCCGATTTAAAAGTGGAATACCTCTCTGAATTTGTTATTCGAATATCTATCTAGCTGCATTATTGGTTTATTTTCGAATTTTTGGTCAATATTTTTTAATTTTTTATGACCCCCGACCTGTCAAAATTTGCAAAAAATGGGTTTGCAGAAAAGTGACCAGATCCCAGCACTGCTTAGCCCAAACTTTTGAAATTTTTACCCGATTTAAAAGTGGAATACCTCTCTGAATTTGTTATTAAAATATCTATCTAGCTGCATTATTGGTTTATTTTCGAATTTTTGGTCAATATTTTGTAGTTTTTTATGACCCCCGACTTGTTAAAATTTGCAAAAAATGGGTTTGCAGAAAAGTGATCAGATCCCAGCACTGCTTATCCCAAACCTTTTGAAATTTTTACCCGATTTAAAAGTGGAATACCTCTCTGAATTTGCTATTAAAATATATATCTAGCTGCATTATTGGTTTATTTTCGAATTTTTGGTCAATATTTTTTAATTTTTTATGACCCCCGACCTGTCAAAATTTGCAAAAAATGGGTTTGCAGAATAGTGACCAGAACCCAGCACTGCTTAGCCCATAACTTTTGAAATTTTTACCCGATTTAAAAGTGGAATACCTCTCTGAATTTGTTATTAAAATATCTATCTAGCTGCATTATTGGTTTATTTTCGAATTTTTGGTCAATATTTTGTAATTTTTTATGACCCCCGACCTGTCAAAATTTGCAAAAAATGGGTTTGCAGAAAAGTGACCAGATCCCAGCACTGCTTAGCCCAAACTTTTGAAATTTTTACCCGATTTAAAAGTGGAATACCTCTCTGAATTTGTTGTTAAAATATCTATCTAGCTGCATCATTGGTTTATTTTCGAATTTTTGGTCAATGTTTCGTCATTTTTTATGACCCCCGACCTGTCAAAATTTGCAAAAAATGGGTTTGCAGAAAAGTGACCAGATCCCAGCACTGCTTAGCCCATAACTTTTGAAATTTTTACCCGATTTAAAAGTGGAATACCTCTCTGAATTTGTTATTAAAATATCTATCTAGCTGCATTATTGGTTTATTTTCGAATTTGTTGGTCAATATTTTGTAGTTTTTTATGACCCCCGACCTGTCAAAATTTGCAAAAAATGGGTTTGCAGAAAAGTGACCAGATCCCAGCACTGCTTAGCCCATAACCTTTTGAAATTTTTACCCGATTTAAAAGTGGAATACCTCTCTGAATTTGTTGTTAAAATATCTATCTAGCTGCATTATTGGTTTATTTTCGAATTTTTGGTCAATATTTTGTAATTTTTTATGACCCCCGACCTGTCAAAATTTGCAAAAAATGGGTTTGCAGAAAAGTGACCAGATCCCAGCACTGCTTAGCCCAAACTTTTGAAATTTTTACCCGATTTAAAAGTGGAATACCTCTCTGAATTTGTTGTTAAAATATCTATCTAGCTGCATTATTGGTTTATTTTCGAATTTTTGGTCAATATTTTGTAGTTTTTTATGACCCCCGACCTGTCAAAATTTGCAAAAAATGGGTTTGCAGAAAAGTGACCAGATCCCAGCACTGCTTAGCCCAAACCTTTTGAAATTTTTACCCGATTTAAAAGTGGAATACCTCTCTGAATTTGTTGTTAAAATATCTATCTAGCTGCATTATTGGTTTATTTTCGAATTTTTGGTCAATATTTTTGTAATTTTTTATGACCCCCGACCTGTCAAAATTTGCAAAAAATGGGTTTGCAGAAAAGTGACCAGATCCCAGCACTGCTTAGCCCAAACTTTTGAAATTTTTACCCGATTTAAAAGTGGAATACCTCTCTGAATTTGTTGTTAAAATATCTATCTAGCTGCATTATTGGTTTATTTTCGAAATTTTGGTCAATATTTTTTAATTTTTTATGACCCCCGACCTGTCAAAATTTGCAAAAAATGGGTTTGCAGAAAAGTGACCAGATCCCAGCACTGCTTAGCCCAAACTTTTGAAATTTTTACCCGATTTAAAAGTGGAATACCTCTCTGAATTTGTTATTAAAATATCTATCTAGCTGCATTATTGGTTTATTTTCGAATTTTTGGTCAATATTTTGTAATTTTTTATGACCCCCGACCTGTCAAAATTTGCAAAAAATGGGTTTGCAGAAAAGTGACCAGATCCCAGCACTGCTTAGCCCAAACTTTTGAAATTTTTACCCGATTTAAAAGTGGAATACCTCTCTGAATTTGTTGTTAAAATATCTATCTAGCTGCATTATTGCTTTATTTTCGAATTTTTGGTTGATATTTTGTAATTTTTTATGACCCCCGACCTGTCAAAATTTGCAAAAAATGGGTTTGCAGAAAAGTGACCAGATCCCAGCACTGCTTATCCCATAACTTTTGAAATTTTTACCCGATTTAAAAGTGGAATACCTCACTGAATTTGTTATTAGAATATCTATCTAGCTGCATAATTGGTTTATTTTCGAATTATTGGTCAATATTTCGTAGTTTTTTATGACCCTCGACCTGTCAAAATTTGCAAAAAATGGGTTTGCAGAAAAGTGACAAGATCCCAGCACTGCTTAGCCCATAACTTTTGAAATTTTTACCCGATTTAAAAGTGGAATACCTCTCTGAATTTGTTATTAAAATATCTATCTAGCTGCATCATTGGTTTATTTTCGAATTTTTGGTCAATATTTTGTAATTTTTTATGACCCCCGACCTGTCAAAATTTGCAAAAAATGGGTTTGCAGAAAAGTGACAAGATCCCAGCACTGCTTAGCCCATAACTTTTGAAATTTTTACCCGATTTAAAAGTGGAATACCTCTCTGAATTTGTTATTAAAATATCTATCTAGCTGCATTATTGGTTTATTTTCGAATTTTTGGTCAATATTTTGTAATTTTTTATGACCCCCGACCTGTCAAAATTTGCAAAAAATGGGTTTGCAGAAAAGTGACCAGATCCCAGCACTGCTTAGCCCAAACTTTTGAAATTTTTACCCGATTTAAAAGTGGAATACCTCTCTGAATTTGTTGTTAAAATATCTATCTAGCTGCATTATTGGTTTATTTTCGAATTTTTGGTCAATATTTTGTAATTTTTTATGACCCCCGACCTGTCAAAATTTGCAAAAAATGGGTTTGCAGAAAAGTGACCAGATCCCAGCACTGCTTAGCCCATAACTTTTGAAATTTTTACCCGATTTAAAAGTGGAATACCTCTCTGAATTTGTTATTAAAATATCTATCTAGCTGCATAATTGGTTTATTTTCGAATTATTGGTCAATATTTCGTAGTTTTTTATGACCCTCGACCTGTCAAAATTTGCAAAAAATGGGTTTGCAGAAAAGTGACCAGATCCCAGCACTGCTTAGCCCATAACTTTTGAAATTTTTACCCGATTTAAAAGTGGAATACCTCTCTGAATTTGTTATTAAAATATCTATCTAGCTGCATTATTGGTTTATTTTCGAATTTTTGGTCAATATTTTGTAGTTTTTTATGACCCCCGACCTGTCAAAATTTGCAAAAAATGGGTTTGCAGAAAAGTGACCAGATCCCAGCACTGTTTAGCCCATAACTTTTGAAATTTTTACCCGATTTAAAAGTGGAATACCTCTCTGAATTTGTTATTAAAATATCTATCTAGCTGCATCATTGGTTTATTTTCGAATTTTTGGTCAATATTTTGTAATTTTTTATGACCCCCGACCTGTCAAAATTTGCAAAAAATGGGTTTGCAGAAAAGTGACAAGATCCCAGCACTGCTTAGCCCATAACTTTTGAAATTTTTACCCGATTTAAAAGTGGAATACCTCTCTGAATTTGTTATTAAAATATCTATCTAGCTGCATTATTGGTTTATTTTCGAATTTTTGGTCAATATTTTGTAATTTTTTATGACCCCCGACCTGTCAAAATTTGCAAAAAATGGGTTTGCAGAAAAGTGACCAGATCCCAGCACTGCTTAGCCCATAACTTTTGAAATTTTTACCCGATTTAAAAGTGGAATACCTCTCTGAATTTGTTGTTAAAATATCTATCTAGCTGCATTATTGGTTTATTTTCGAATTTTTGGTCAATATTTTGTAATTTTTTATGACCCCCGACCTGTCAAAATTTGCAAAAAATGGGTTTGCAGAAAAGTGACCAGATCCCAGCACTGCTTAGCCCATAACTTTTGAAATTTTTACCCGATTTAAAAGTGGAATACCTCTCTGAATTTGTTATTAGAATATCTATCTAGCTGCATAATTGGTTTATTTTCGAATTATTGGTCAATATTTCGTAGTTTTTTATGACCCTCGACCTGTCAAAATTTGCAAAAAATGGGTTTGCAGAAAAGTGACCAGATCCCAGCACTGCTTAGCCCATAACTTTTGAAATTTTTACCCGATTTAAAAGTGGAATACTTCTCTGAATTTGTTATTAAAATATCTATCTAGCTGCATTATTGGTTTATTTTCGAATTTTTGGTCAATATTTTGTAGTTTTTTATGACCCCCGACCTGTCAAAATTTGCAAAAAACGGGGTTGCAGAGAAGTGACCAGATCCCAGCACTGTTTAGCCCATAACTTTTGAAATTTTTACCCGATTTAAAAGTGGAATAACTCTCTGAATTTGTTATTAAAATATCTATCTAGCTGCATCATTGGTTTATTTTCGAATTTTTGGT
Organism: Drosophila ficusphila; assembly: GCF_018152265.1. Taxonomy (NCBI): domain Eukaryota; kingdom Metazoa; phylum Arthropoda; class Insecta; order Diptera; family Drosophilidae; genus Drosophila; species Drosophila ficusphila. Next base: position 138,808 of record NW_025064125.1, read on the forward strand.
CAATATTTTGTAATTTTTTATGACCCCCGACCTGTCAAAATTTGCAAAAAATGGGTTTGCAGAAAAGTGACAAGATCCCAGCACTGCTTAGCCCATAACTTTTGAAATTTTTACCCGATTTAAAAGTGGAATACCTCTCTGAATTTGTTATTAAAATATCTATCTAGCTGCATTATTGGTTTATTTTCGAATTTTTGGTCAATATTTTGTAATTTTTTATGACCCCCGACCTGTCAAAATTTGCAAAAAATGGGTTTGCAGAAAAGTGACCAGATCCCAGCACTGCTTAGCCCAAACTTTTGAAATTTTTACCCGATTTAAAAGTGGAATACCTCTCTGAATTTGTTGTTAAAATATCTATCTAGCTGCATTATTGGTTTATTTTCGAATTTTTGGTTGATATTTTGTAATTTTTTATGACCCCCGACCTGTCAAAATTTGCAAAAAATGGGTTTGCAGAAAAGTGACCAGATCCCAGCACTGCTTAGCCCATAACTTTTGAAATTTTTACCCGATTTAAAAGTGGAATACCTCTCTGAATTTGTTATTAAAATATCTATCTAGCTGCATTATTGGTTTATTTTCGAATTTTTGGTCAATATTTTGTAGTTTTTTATGACCCCCGACTTGTCAAAATTTGCAAAAAATGGGTTTGCAGAAAAGTGACCAGATCCCAGCACTGCTTAGCCCATAACTTTTGAAATTTTTACCCGATATAAAAGTGAAATACCTCTCTGAATTTGTTATTAAAATATCTATCTAGCTACATCATTGGTTTATTTTCGAATTTTTGGTCAATATTTTGTAATTTTTTATGACCCCCGACCTGTGAAAATTTGCAAAAAATGGGTTTGCAGAAAAGTGACCAGATCCCAGCACTGCTTAGCCCATAACTTTTGAAATTTTTACCCGATTTAAAAGTGGAATACCTCTCTGAATTTGTTATTAAAATATCTATCTAGCTACATCATTGGTTTATTTTTGAATTTTTGGTTGATATTTTGTAATTTTTTATGACCCCCGACCTGTCAAAATTTGCAAAAAATGGGTTTGCAGAAAAGTGACCAGATCCCAGCACTGCTTAGCCCATAACTTTTGAAATTTTTACCCGATTTAAAAGTGGAATACCTCTCTGAATTTGTTATTAAAATATCTATCTAGCTGCATTATTGGTTTATTTTCGAATATTTGGTCAATATTTTGTAATTTTTTATGACCCCCGACCTGTCAAAATTTGCAAAAAATGGGTTTGCAGAAAAGTGACCAGATCCCAGCACTGCTTAGCCCATAACTTTTGAAATTTTTACCCGATTTAAAAGTGGAATACCTCTCTGAATTTGTTATTAAAATATCTTTCTAGCTGCATTATTGGTTTATTTTCGAATTTTTGGTCACTATTTTGTAATTTTTTATGACCCCCGACCTGTAAAAAATTTGCAAAAAAATGGGTTTGCAGAAAAGTGACCAGATCCCAGCACTGCTTATCCCATAACTTTTGAAATTTTTACCCGATTTAAAAGTGGAATGCCTCTCTGAATTTGTTATTAAAATATATATCTAGCTACATCATTGGTTTATTTTCGAATTTTTGGTCAATGTTTCGTCATTTTTTATGACCCCCGACCTGTCAAAATTTGCAAAAAATGGGTTTGCAGAAAAGTGACCAGATCCCAGCACTGCTTAGCCCAAACTTTTGAAATTTTTACCCGATTTAAAAGTGGAATACCTCTCTGAATTTGTTGTTAAAATATCTATCTAGCTGCACTATTGGTTTATTTTCGAATTTTTGGTCAATATTTTGTAGTTTTTTATGACCCCCGACCTGTCAAAATTTGCAAAAAATGGGTTTGCAGAAAAGTGACCAGATCCCAGCACTGCTTAGCCCATAACTTTTGAAATTTTTACCCGATATAAAAGTGAAATACCTCTCTGAATTTGTTGTTAAAATATCTATCTAGCTGCATTATTGGTTTATTTTCGAATTTTTGGTCACTATTTTGTAATTTTTTATGACCCCCGACCTGTAAAAAATTTGCAAAAAAATGGGTTTGCAGAAAAGTGACCAGATCCCAGCACTGCTTATCCCATAACTTTTGAAATTTTTACCCGATTTAAAAGTGGAATGCCTCTCTGAATTTGTTATTAAAATATCTATCTAGCTACATCATTGGTTTATTTTCGAATTTTTGGTCAATGTTTCGTCATTTTTTATGACCCCCGACCTGTCAAAATTTGCAAAAAATGGGTTTGCAGAAAAGTGACCAGATCCCAGCACTGCTTAGCCCAAACTTTTGAAATTTTTACCCGATTTAAAAGTGGAATACCTCTCTGAATTTGTTATTCGAATATCTATCTAGCTGCATTATTGGTTTATTTTCGAATTTTTGGTCAATATTTTGTAATTTTTTATGACCCCCGACCTGTCAAAATTTGCAAAAAATGGGTTTGCAGAAAAGTGACCAGATCCCAGCACTGCTTAGCCCATAACTTTTGAAATTTTTACCCGATTTAAAAGTGGAATACCTCTCTGAATTTGTTGTTAAAATATCTATCTAGCTGCATTATTGGTTTATTTTCGAATTTTTGGTCAATATTTTGTAATTTTTTATGACCCCCGACCTGTCAAAATTTGCAAAAAAATGGGTTTGCAGAAAAGTGACCAGATCCCAGCACTGCTTAGCCCATAACTTTTGAAATTTTTACCCGATTTAAAAGTGGAATACCTCTCTGAATTTGTTATTAAAATATCTATCTAGCTGCATTATTGGTTTATTTTCGAATTTTTGGTCAATATTTTGTCATTTTTTATGACCCCCGACCTGTCAAAATTTGCAAAAAATGGGTTTGCAGAAAAGTGACCAGATCCCAGCACTGCTTAGCCCATAACTTTTGAAATTTTTACCCGATTTAAAAGTGGAATACCTCTCTGAATTTGTTATTAAAATATCTATCTAGCTGCATTATTGGTTTATTTTCGAATTTTTGGTCAATATTTTGTAGTTTTTTATGACCCCCGACCTGTCAAAATTTGCAAAAAATGGGTTTGCAGAAAAGTGACCAGATCCCAGCACTGCTTAGCCCAAACTTTTGAAATTTTTACCCGATTTAAAAGTGGAATACCTCTCTGAATTTGTTGTTAAAATATCTATCTAGCTGCATTATTGGTTTATTTTCGAATTTTTGGTCAATATTTTGTAATTTTTTATGACCCCCGACCTGTCAAAATTTGCAAAAAAAATGGGTTTGCAGAAAAGTGACCAGATCCCAGCACTGCTTAGCCCATAACTTTTGAAATTTTTACCCGATTTAAAAGTGGAATACCTCTCTGAATTTGTTGTTAAAATATCTATCTAGCTGCATTATTGGTTTATTTTCGAATTTTTGGTCAATATTTTGTAATTTTTTATGACCCCCGACCTGTCAAAATTTGCAAAAAATGGGTTTGCAGAAAAGTGACCAGATCCCAGCACTGCTTAGCCCATAACTTTTGAAATTTTTACCCGATTTAAAAGTGGAATACCTCTCTGAATTTGTTGTTAAAATATCTATCTAGCTGCATTATTGGTTTATTTTCGAATTTTTGGTCAATATTTTTTAATTTTTTATGACCCCCGACCTGTCAAAATTTGCAAAAAATGGGTTTGCAGAAAAGTGACCAGATCCCAGCACTGCTTAGCCCATAACTTTTGAAATTTTTACCCGATTTAAAAGTGGAATGCCTCTCTGAATTTGTTATTAAAATATCTATCTAGCTACATCATTGGTTTATTTTCGAATTTTTGGTCAATATTTTGTAATTTTTTATGACCCCCGACCTGTCAAAATTTGCAAAACAAATGGGTTTGCAGAAAAGTGACCAGATCCCAGCACTGCTTAGCCCATAACTTTTGAAATTTTTACCCGATTTAAAAGTGGAATACCTCTCTGAATTTGTTGTTAAAATATCTATCTAGCTGCATTATTGGTTTATTTTCGAATTTTTGGTCAATATTTTGTAATTTTTTATGACCCCCGACCTGTCAAAATTTGCAAAAAATGGGTTTGCAGAAAAGTGACCAGATCCCAGCACTGCTTAGCCCAAACTTTTGAAATTTTTACCCGATTTAAAAGTGGAATACCTCTCTGAATTTGTTGTTAAAATATCTATCTAGCTGCATTATTGGTTTATTTTCGAATTTTTGGTCAATATTTTGTAATTTTTTATGACCCCCGACCTGTCAAAATTTGCAAAAAAATGGGTTTGCAGAAAAGTGACCAGATCGCAGCACTGCTTATCCCATAACTTTTGAAATTTTTACCCGATTTAAAAGTGGAATGCCTCTCTGAATTTGTTATTAAAATATCTATCTAGCTACATCATTGGTTTATTTTCGAATTTTTGGTCAATGTTTCGTCATTTTTTATGACCCCCGACCTGTCAAAATTTGCAAAAAATGGGTTTGCAGAAAAGTGACCAGATCCCAGCACTGCTTATCCCAAACCTTTTGAAATTTTTACCCGATTTAAAAGTGGAATACCTCTCTGAATTTGTTATTAAAATATCTATCTAGCTGCATTATTGGTTTATTTTCGAATTTTTGGTCAATATTTTGTAATTTTTTATGACCCCCGACCTGTCAAAATTTGCAAAAAATGGGTTTGCAGAAAAGTGACCAGATCCCAGCACTGCTTATCCCAAACCTTTTGAAATTTTTACCCGATTTAAAAGTGGAATACCTCTCTGAATTTGTTATTCGAATATCTATCTAGCTGCATTATTGGTTTATTTTGGATTTTTTGGTCAATATTTTGTAATTTTTTATGACCCCCGACCTGTCAAAATTTGCAAAAAATGGGTTTGCAGAAAAGTGACCAGATCCCAGCACTGCTTAGCCCAAACTTTTGAAATTTTTACCCGATTTAAAAGTGGAATACCTCTCTGAATTTGTTATTCGAATATCTATCTAGCTACATCATTGGTTTATTTTCGAATTTTTGGTCAATATTTTGTAGTTTTTTATGACCCCCGACCTGTCAAAATTTGAAAAAAATGGGTTTGCAGAAAAGTGGCCAGATCCCAGCACTGCTTAGCCCAAACTTTTGAAATTTTTACCCGATTTAAAAGTGGAATACCTCTCTGAATTTGTTGTTAAAATATTTATCTAGCTGCATTATTGGTTTATTTTCGAATTTTTGGTCAATGTTTCGTCATTTTTTATGACCCCCGACTTGTTAAAATTTGCAAAAAATGGGTTTGCAGAAAAGTGACCAGATCCTAGCACTGCTTATCCCAAACCTTTTGAAATTTTTACCCGATTTAAAAGTGGAATACCTCTCTGAATTTGTTATTAAAATATCTATCTAGCTGCATTATTGGTTTATTTTCGAATTTTTGGTCAATATTTTGTAATTTCTTATGACCCCCGACCTGTCAAAATTTGCAAAAAATGGGTTTGCAGAAAAGTGACCAGATCCCAGCACTGCTTTGCCCATAACTTTTGACATTTTTACCCGATTTAAAAGTGGAATACCTCTCTGAATTTGTTATTCGAATATCTATCTAGCTGCATTATTGGTTTATTTTCGAATTTTTGGTCAATATTTTATAATTTTTTATGACCCCCGACCTGTCAAAATTTGCAAAAAATGGGTTTGCAGAAAAGTGACCAGAACCCAGCACTGCTTAGCCCATAACTTTTGAAATTTTTACCCGATTTAAAAGTGGAATACCTCTCTGAATTTGTTATTAAAAAATCTATCTAGCTGCATTATTGGTTTATTTTCGAATTTTTGGTCAATATTTTGTAGTTTTTTATGACCCCCGACTTGTTAAAATTTGCAAAAAATGGGTTTGCAGAAAAGTGACCAGATCCCAGCACTGCTTATCCCAAACCTTTTGAAATTTTTACCCGATTTAAAAGTGGAATACCTCTCTGAATTTGCTATTAAAATATCTATCTAGCTGCATTATTGGTTTATTTTCGAATTTTTGGTCAATATTTTTTAATTTTTTATGACCCCCGACCTGTCAAAATTTGCAAAAAATGGGTTTGCAGAAAAGTGACAAGATCCCAGCACTGCTTAGCCCAAACTTTTGAAATTTTTACCCGATTTAAAAGTGGAATACCTCTCTGAATTTGTTGTTAAAATATCTATCTAGCTGCATTATTGGTTTATTTTCGAATTTTTGGTCAATATTTTGTAATCTTTTATGACCCCCGACCTGTCAAAATTTGCAAAAAAATGGGTTTGCAGAAAAGTGACCAGATCCCAGCACTGCTTATCCCATAACTTTTGAAATTTTTACCCGATTTAAAAGTGGAATGCCTCTCTGAATTTGTTATTAAAATATCTATCTAGCTACATCATTGGTTTATTTTCGAATTTTTGGTCAATATTTTGTAATTTTTTATGACCCCCGACCTGTCAAAATTTGCAAAAAATGGGTTTGCAGAAAAGTGACCAGATCCCAGCACTGCTTAGCCCAAACTTTTGAAATTTTTACCCGATTTAAAAGTGGAATACCTCTCTGAATTTGTTATTAAAATATCTATCTAGCTGCATTATTGGTTTATTTTCGAATTTTTGGTCAATATTTTGTAGTTTTTTATGACCCCCGACTTGTTAAAATTTGCAAAAAATGGGTTTGCAGAAAAGTGACCAGATCCCAGCACTGCTTATCCCAAACCTTTTGAAATTTTTACCCGATTTAAAAGTGGAATACCTCTCTGAATTTGCTATTAAAATATCTATCTAGCTGCATTATTGGTTTATTTTCGAATTTTTGGTCAATATTTTGTAATCTTTTATGACCCCCGACCTGTCAAAATTTGCAAAAAAATGGGTTTGCAGAAAAGTGACCAGATCCCAGCACTGCTTATCCCATAACTTTTGAAATTTTTACCCGATTTAAAAGTGGAATGCCTCTCTGAATTTGTTATTAAAATATCTATCTAGCTACATCATTGGTTTATTTTCGAATTTTTGGTCAATATTTTGTAATTTTTTATGACCCCCGACCTGTCAAAATTTGCAAAAAATGGGTTTGCAGAAAAGTGACCAGATCCCAGCACTGCTTAGCCCAAACTTTTGAAATTTTTACCCGATTTAAAAGTGGAATACCTCTCTGAATTTGTTATTAAAATATCTATCTAGCTGCATTATTGGTTTATTTTCGAATTTTTGGTCAATATTTTGTAGTTTTTTATGACCCCCGACTTGTTAAAATTTGCAAAAAATGGGTTTGCAGAAAAGTGACCAGATCCCAGCACTGCTTATCCCAAACCTTTTGAAATTTTTACCCGATTTAAAAGTGGAATACCTCTCTGAATTTGCTATTAAAATATCTATCTAGCTGCATTATTGGTTTATTTTCGAATTTTTGGTCAATATTTTGTAATTTTTTATGACCCCCGACCTGTCGAAATTTGCAAAAAATGGGTTTGCAGAAAAGTGACCAGATCCCAGCACTGCTTAGCCCAAACTTTTGAAATTTTGACCCGATTTAAAAGTGGAATACCTCTCTGAATTTGTTGTTAAAATATCTATCTTGCTGCATTATTGGTTTATTTTCGAATTTTTGGTCAATATTTTGTAGTTTTTTATGACCCCCGACCTGTCAAAATTTGCAAAAAATGGGTTTGCAGAAAAGTGACCAGATCCCAGCACTGCTTACCCCAAACTTTTGAAATTTTTACCCGATTTAAAAGTGGAATACCTCTCTGAATTTGTTGTTAAAATATCTATCTAGCTGCATCATTGGTTTATTTTCGAATTTTTGGTCAATGTTTCGTCATTTTTTTTGACCCCCGACCTGTCAAAATTTGCAAAAAATGGGTTTGCAGAAAAGTGACCCATAACTTTTGAAATTTTTACCCGATTTAAAAGTGGAATACCTCTCTGAATTTGTTATTCGAATATCTATCTAGCTGCATTATTGGTTTATTTTCGAATTTTTGGTCAATATTTTGTAGTTTTTTATGACCCCCGACTTGTTAAAATTTGCAAAAAATGGGTTTGCAGAAAAGTGACCAGATCCCAGCACTGCTTAGCCCAAACTTTTGAAATTTTGACCAGATTTAAAAGTGGAATACCTCTCTGAATTTGTTGTTAAAATATCTATCTAGCTGCATTATTGGTTTATTTTCGAATTTTTGGTCAATATTTTGTAGTTTTTATGACCCCCGACCTGTCAAAATTTGCAAAAAATGGGTTTGCAGAAAAGTGACCAGATCCCAGCACTGCTTAGCCCAAACTTTTGAAATTTTTACCCGATTTAAAAGTGGAATACCTCTCTGAATTTGTTGTTAAAATATCTATCTAGCTACATCATTGGTTTATTTTCGAATTTTTGGTCAATGTTTCGTCATTTTTTATGACCCCCGACTTGTTAAAATTTGCAAAAAATGCGTTTCCAGAAAAGTGACCAGATCCCAGCACTGCTTAGCCCAAACTTTTGAAATTTTTACCCGATTTAAAAGTGGAATACCTCTCTGAATTTGTTGTTAAAATATCTATCTAGCTACATCATTGGTTTATTTTCGAATTTTTGGTCAATGTTTCGTCATTTTTTTTGACCTCCGACCTGTCAAAATTTGCAAAAAATGGGTTTGCAGAAAAGTGACCCATAACTTTTGAAATTTTTACCCGATTTAAAAGTGGAATACCTCTCTGAATTTGTTATTCGAATATCTATCTAGCTGCATTATTGGTTTATTTTCGAATTTTTGGTCAATATTTTGTAGTTTTTTATGACCCCCGACTTGTTAAAATTTGTAAAAAATGGGTTTGCAGAAAAGTGACCAGATCCCAGCACTGCTTAGCCCAAACTTTTGAAATTTTGACCAGATTTAAAAGTGGAATAACTCTCTGAATTTGTTGTTAAAATATCTATCTAGCTGCATTATTGGTTTATTTTCGAATTTTTGGTCAATGTTTTTTAATTTTTTATGACCCCCGACCTGTCAAAATTTGCAAAAAATGGGTTTGCAGAAAAGTGACCAGATCCCAGCACTGCTTAGCCCAAACTTTTGAAATTTTTACCCGATTTAAAAGTGGAATACCTCTCTGAATTTGTTGTTAAAATATCTATCTAGCTGCATTATTGGTTTATTTTCGAATTTTTGGTCAATATTTTGTAGTTTTTTATGACCCCCGACCTGTCAAAATTTGCAAAAAATGGGTTTGCAGAAAAGTGACCAGATCCCAGCACTGCTTACCCCAAACTTTTGAAATTTTTACCCGATTTAAAAGTGGAATACCTCTCTGAATTTGTTGTTAAAATATCTATCTAGCTGCATTATTGGTTTATTTTCGAATTTTTGGTCAATATTTTGTAATTTTTTATGACCCCCGACCTGTCAAAATTTGCAAAAAAATGGGTTTGCAGAAAAGTGACCAGATCCCAGCACTGCTTATCCCATAACTTTTGAAATTTTTACCCGATTTAAAAGTGGAATACCTCTCTGAATTTGTTGTTAAAATATCTATCTAGCTGCATTATTGGTTTATTTTCGAATTTTTGGTCAATATTTTGTAATTTTTTATGACCCCCGACCTGTCAAAATTTGCAAAAAATGGGTTTCCAGAAAAGTGACCAGATCCCAGCACTGCTTATCCCATAACTTTTGAAATTTTTACCCGATTTAAAAGTGGAATGCCTCTCTGAATTTGTTATTAAAATATCTATCTAGCTACATCATTGGTTTATTTTCGAATTTTTGGTCAATGTTTCGTCATTTTTTATGACCCCCGACCTGTCAAAATTTGCAAAAAATGGGTTTCCAGAAAAGTGACCAGATCCCAGCACTGCTTATCCCATAACTTTTGAAATTTTTACCCGATTTAAAAGTGGAATGCCTCTCTGAATTTGTTATTAAAATATCTATCTAGCTACATCATTGGTTTATTTTCGAATTTTTGGTCAATATTTTGTAATTTTTTATGACCCCCGACCTGTCAAAATTTGCAAAAAATGGGTTTGCAGAAAAGTGACAAGATCCCAGCACTGCTTAGCCCAAACTTTTGAATCTTTTACCCGATTTAAAAGTGGAATACCTCTCTGAATATGTTGTTAAAATATCTATCTAGCTGCATTATTGGTTTATTTTCGAATTTTTGGTCAATATTTTGTAATTTTTTATGACCCCCGACCTGTCAAAATTTGCAAAAAAAATGGGTTTGCAGAAAAGTGACCAGATCCCAGCACTGCTTATCCCATAACTTTTGAAATTTTTACCCGATTTAAAAGTGGAATGCCTCTCTGAATTTGTTATTAAAATATCTATCTAGCTACATCATTGGTTTATTTTCGAATTTTTGGTCAATGTTTCGTCATTTTTTATGACCCCCGACCTGTCAAAATTTGCAAAAAAATGGGTTTGCAGAAAAGTGACCAGATCCCAGCACTGCTTAGCCCATAACTTTTGAAATTTTTACCCGATTTAAAAGTGGAATACCTCTCTGAATTTGCTATTCGAATATCTATCTAGCTGCATTATTGGTTTATTTTAGAATTTTTGGTCAATATTTTGTAGTTTTTTATGACCCCCGACTTGTTAAAATTTGCAAAAAATGGGTTTGCAGAAAAGTGACCAGATCCCAGCACTGCTTAGCCCAAACTTTTGAAATTTTTACCCGATTTAAAAGTGGAATACCTCTCTGAATTTGTTGTTAAAATATCTATCTAGCTGCATTATTGGTTTATTTTCGAATTTTTGGTCAATATTTTGTAATTTTTTATGACCCCCGACCTGTCAAAATTTGCAAAAAAATGGGTTTGCAGAAAAGTGACCAGATCCCAGCACTGCTTATCCCATAACTTTTGAAATTTTTACCCGATTTAAAAGTGAAATACCTCTCTGAATTTGTTGTTAAAATATCTATCTAGCTGCATTATTGGTTTATTTTCGAATTTTTGGTCAATATTTTGTAATTTTTTATGACCCCCGACCTGTCAAAATTTGCAAAAAATGGGTTTCCAGAAAAGTGACCAGATCCCAGCACTGCTTATCCCATAACTTTTGAAAATTTTTACCCGATTTAAAAGTGGAATGCCTCTCTGAATTTGTTATTAAAATATCTATCTAGCTACATCATTGGTTTATTTTCGAATTTTTGGTCAATGTTTCGTCATTTTTTATGACCCCCGACCTGTCAAAATTTGCAAAAAATGGGTTTGCAGAAAAGTGACCAGATCCCAGCACTGCTTAGCCCATAACTTTTGAAATTTTTACCCGATTTAAAAGTGGAATACCTCTCTGAATTTGTTATTCGAATATCTATCTAGCTGCATTATTGGTTTATTTTCGAATTTTTGGTCAATATTTTGTAATTTTTTATGACCCCCGACCTGTCAAAATTTGCAAAAAATGGGTTTGCAGAAAAGTGACAAGATCCCAGCACTGCTTAGCCCAAACTTTTGAATCTTTTACCCGATTTAAAAGTGGAATACCTCTCTGAATATGTTGTTAAAATATCTATCTAGCTGCATTATTGGTTTATTTTCGAATTTTTGGTCAATATTTTGTAATTTTTTATGACCCCCGACCTGTCAAAATTTGCAAAAAAATGGGTTTGCAGAAAAGTGACCAGATCCCAGCACTGCTTATCCCATAACTTTTGAAATTTTTACCCGATTTAAAAGTGGAATGCCTCTCTGAATTTGTTATTAAAATATCTATCTAGCTACATCATTGGTTTATTTTCGAATTTTTGGTCAATGTTTCGTCATTTTTTATGACCCCCGACCTGTCAAAATTTGCAAAAAAATGGGTTTGCAGAAAAGTGACCAGATCCCAGCACTGCTTAGCCCATAACTTTTGAAATTTTTACCCGATTTAAAAGTGGAATACCTCTCTGAATTTGCTATTCGAATATCTATCTAGCTGCATTATTGGTTTATTTTAGAATTTTTGGTCAATATTTTGTAGTTTTTTATGACCCCCGACTTGTTAAAATTTGCAAAAAATGGGTTTGCAGAAAAGTGACCAGATCCCAGCACTGCTTAGCCCAAACTTTTGAAATTT
>NW_025064126.1:0-98557 GCF_018152265.1 Drosophila ficusphila
TCCGAGGCCCTGTAATTGGAATGAGTACACTTTAAATCCTTTAACAAGGACCAATTGGAGGGCAAGTCTGGTGCCAGCAGCCGCGGTAATTCCAGCTCCAATAGCGTATATTAAAGTTGTTGCGGTTAAAACGTTCGTAGTTGAACTTGTGCTTCATACGGGTAGTACAACTTACATTTGTGGTTAGTACTATACCTTTATGTATGTAAGCGTATTACCGGTGGAGTTCTTATATGTGATTAAGTACTTGTATTTTTTCATATGTTCCTCCTATTTAAAAACCTGCATTAGTGCTCTTAAACGAGTGTTATTGTGGGCCGGTACAATTACTTTGAACAAATTAGAGTGCTTAAAGCAGGCTTCAAATGCCTGAATATTCTGTGCATGGGATAATGAAATAAGACCTCTGTTCTGCTTTCATTGGTTTTCAGATCAAGAGGTAATGATTAATAGAAGCAGTTTGGGGGCATTAGTATTACGACGCGAGAGGTGAAATTCTTGGACCGTCGTAAGACTAACTTAAGCGAAAGCATTTGCCAAAGATGTTTTCATTAATCAAGAACGAAAGTTAGAGGTTCGAAGGCGATCAGATACCGCCCTAGTTCTAACCATAAACGATGCCAGCTAGCAATTGGGTGTAGCTACTTTTATGGCTCTCTCAGTCGCTTCCCGGGAAACCAAAGCTTTTGGGCTCCGGGGGAAGTATGGTTGCAAAGCTGAAACTTAAAGGAATTGACGGAAGGGCACCACCAGGAGTGGAGCCTGCGGCTTAATTTGACTCAACACGGGAAAACTTACCAGGTCCGAACATAAGTGTGTAAGACAGATTGATAGCTCTTTCTCGAATCTATGGGTGGTGGTGCATGGCCGTTCTTAGTTCGTGGAGTGATTTGTCTGGTTAATTCCGATAACGAACGAGACTCAAATATATTAAATAGATATCTTCAGGATTATGGTGTTGAAGCTTATATAGCCTTCATTCATGGTGGGCAGTAAAATGTTTATTGTGTTTGAATGTGTTTATGTAAGTGGAGCCGTACCTGTTGGTTTGTCCCATTATAAGGACACTAGCTTCTTAAATGGACAAATTGCGTCTAGCAATAATGAGATTGAGCAATAACAGGTCTGTGATGCCCTTAGATGTCCTGGGCTGCACGCGCTACAATGAAAGTATCAACGTGTATTTCCTAGACCGAGAGGTCCGGGTAAACCGCTGAACCACTTTCATGCTTGGGATTGTGAACTGAAACTGTTCACATGAACTTGGAATTCCCAGTAAGTGTGAGTCATTAACTCGCATTGATTACGTCCCTGCCCTTTGTACACACCGCCCGTCGCTACTACCGATTGAATTATTTAGTGAGGTCTCCGGACGTGATCACTGTGACGCCTTGCGTGTTACGGTTGTTTCGCAAAAGTTGACCGAACTTGATTATTTAGAGGAAGTAAAAGTCGTAACAAGGTTTCCGTAGGTGAACCTGCGGAAGGATCATTATTGTATATAATATCTTTACCGTAAACAACAATAACTTGTTTTAATTATAAAATATATTTTTATAATATAACAAGATAAAATTGCCAAACAATTATATATTTATAAAAAAAAGAAGTTCAATGAAAATTTGGATTAAATTTTTTTATAAATAAAATCAAGCAAACAAGAATAATAATCAAGCAAATTAAATTGTATTATAATATATTCACAAATTTATGTTTATATATTATAATATGAAACTTGCGTGTATATGGACCATAATATACACGCGTTGCGAATATGTATTGTTCATCATAGTTATGGGCATACATTGGCTAATGCAACAACCTAAAATGTTGAATGTTGTACCTGGTTTACTTCAGGTTAATGTTTTATATAAAAAACGCAATATTATATCACATTAAAATTATATGAAATTGTAAATTATCCAAGTAATAAATGGTATAATATTGTTTATATAAAACTAAGACATTTCGCAGCATTTCGTTTTAGGTATAAAAAAAAGATTTATTGAAGGAATTGATATATGCCAGTAAAATGGTGTATTTTTAATTTCTTTCAATAAATTCATATTTGACAAATTGAAATAATAAATATAAAAACTCTAAGCGGTGGATCACTCGGCTCATGGGTCGATGAAGAACGCAGCAAACTGTGCGTCATCGTGTGAACTGCAGGACACATGAACATCGACATTTTGAACGCATATCGCAGTCCATGCTGTTATGGTACTTTAATTAATTTTTTAGTGCTGCTTGGACTACATATGGTTGAGGGTTGTAAGACTATGCTAATTAAGTTGTTTAGAAATTTGGTAATCAAATTTCTAAGCATATGGTATATTATTGGATAAAAATTTTAATTAAATATAATTATTATTTTTATTCATAATATTAAAATATCTATGGAAAACATTATCTCACATTATAAATAATTTGATTGTGAAAAACGAAGAAAAATATTTTCATTTTCAATCATATAATACTGAGGAATGTCTAGCATAAAAAATGTTTGAAATATTTTTCATCTAGAATTGTCTCTTATTAATGATTTAGTAAAATTGAAATCTTTTGTAAATGTTATTGTTCTTCGTTAAATTCGTTTAAAACTCATAACTAAATTAAAACTAATTAACGAAAAAAATTTTTATACGAATTCATTAAATGTTTCTCCATTATATAAATGTAAAGAATATATTGAAAAAAAAAATGTTATATACAACCTCAACTCATATGGGACTACCCCCTGAATTTAAGCATATTAATTAGGGGAGGAAAAGAAACTAACTAGGATTTTCTTAGTAGCGGCGAGCGAAAAGAAATCAGTTCAGCACTAAGTCACTTTGTCTATATGGCAAATGTGAGATGCAGTGTATGGAGCGTCAATATTCTAGTATGAGAAATTAACGATTTAAGTCCTTCTTAAATGAGGCCATTTACCCATAGAGGGTGCCAGGCCCGTATAACGTTAATGATTACTAGATGATGTTTCCAAAGAGTCGTGTTGCTTGATAGTGCAGCACTAAGTGGGTGGTAAACTCCATCTAAAACTAAATATAACCATGAGACCGATAGTAAACAAGTACCGTGAGGGAAAGTTGAAAAGAACTCTGAATAGAGAGTTAAATAGTACGTGAAACTGCTTAGAGGTTAAGCCCGATGAACCTGAATATCCATTATGGAAAATTCATCATTAAAATTGTAATATTTAAACAATATTATGATAATAGTGTGCATTTTTTCCATATAAGGACATTGTAATCTATTAGCATACAAAATTTATCATAAAATATGGCTTATAGTTTATTTAAATTAAAATGCTTGCGTTTTAACACAAAATAAATGTCATTAATTTGATAAAGTGCTGATAGATTTATATGATTACAGTGCGTTAATTTTTCGGAATTATATAATGGCATAATTATCAATGATTTTTGTGTTTATTATATGCACTTGTATGATTAACAATGCGAAAGATTCAGGATACCTTCGGGACCCGTCTTGAAACACGGACCAAGGAGTCTAACATATGTGCAAGTTATTGGGATATAAACCTAATAGCGTAATTAACTTGACTAATAATGGGATTAGTTTTTTAACTATTTATAGTTAATTAACACAATCCCGGGGCGTTCTATATAGTTATGTATAATGATATTTATATTATTTATGCCTCTAACTGGAACGTACCTTGAGCATATATGCTGTGACCCGAAAGATGGTGAACTATACTTGATCAGGTTGAAGTCAGGGGAAACCCTGATGGAAGACCGAAACAGTTCTGACGTGCAAATCGATTGTCAGAATTGAGTATAGGGGCGAAAGACCAATCGAACCATCTAGTAGCTGGTTCCTTCCGAAGTTTCCCTCAGGATAGCTGGTGCATTTTAATATTATATAAAATAATCTTATCTGGTAAAGCGAATGATTAGAGGCCTTAGGGTCGAAACGATCTTAACCTATTCTCAAACTTTAAATGGGTAAGAACCTTAACTTTCTTGATATGAAGTTTAAGGTTATGATATAATGTGCCCAGTGGGCCACTTTTTGGTAAGCAGAACTGGCGCTGTGGGATGAACCAAACGTAATGTTACGGTGCCCAAATTAACAACTCATGCAGATACCATGAAAGGCGTTGGTTGCTTAAAACAGCAGGACGGTGATCATGGAAGTCGAAATCCGCTAAGGAGTGTGTAACAACTCACCTGCCGAAGCAACTAGCCCTTAAAATGGATGGCGCTTAAGTTGTATACCTATACATTACCGCTAAAGTAGATGATTTATATTACTTGTAATATAAATTTTGAAACTTTAGTGAGTAGGAAGGTACAATGGTATGCGTAGAAGTGTTTGGCGTAAGCCTGCATGGAGCTGCCATTGGTACAGATCTTGGTGGTAGTAGCAAATAATCGAATGAGACCTTGGAGGACTGAAGTGGAGAAGGGTTTCGTGTGAACAGTGGTTGATCACGAGTTAGTCGGTCCTAAGTTCAAGGCGAAAGCCGAAAATTTTCAAGTAAAAAACTAATGACTAAATAAATATATATACAAGCCAAAAATAATATACTTGAATAATTTTGAACGAAAGGGAATACGGTTCCAATTCCGTAACCTGTTGAGTATCCGTTTGTTATTAAATATGGGCCTCGTGCTCATCCTGGCAACAGGGACGACCATAAAGAAGCCGTCGAGAGATATCGGAAGAGTTTTCTTTTCTGTTTTATAGCCGTACTACCATGGAAGTCTTTCGCAGAGAGATATGGTAGATGGGCTAGAAGAGCATGACATATACTGTTGTGTCGATATTTTCTCCTCGGACCTTGAAAATTTATGGTGGGGACACGCAAACTTCTCAACAGGCCGTACCAATATCCGCAGCTGGTCTCCAAGGTGAAGAGTCTCTAGTCGATAGAATAATGTAGGTAAGGGAAGTCGGCAAATTAGATCCGTAACTTCGGGATAAGGATTGGCTCTGAAGATTGAGATAGTCGGGCTTGATTGGGAAACAATAACATGGTTTATGTGCTCGTTCTGGGTAAATAGAGTGTCTATCATTTATGGTGGTTACTTGTTCCCCGGATAGTTTAGTTACGTAGCCAATTGTGGAACTTTCTTGCTAAAATTTTTAAGAATACTAATTGGCTCAAACCGATTAGTTCTTATTAATTATAACGATTATCAATTAACAATCAATTCAGAACTGGCACGGACTTGGGGAATCCGACTGTCTAATTAAAACAAAGCATTGTGATGGCCCTAGCGGGTGTTGACACAATGTGATTTCTGCCCAGTGCTCTGAATGTCAAAGTGAAGAAATTCAAGTAAGCGCGGGTCAACGGCGGGAGTAACTATGACTCTCTTAAGGTAGCCAAATGCCTCGTCATCTAATTAGTGACGCGCATGAATGGATTAACGAGATTCCTACTGTCCCTATCTACTATCTAGCGAAACCACAGCCAAGGGAACGGGCTTGGAATAATTAGCGGGGAAAGAAGACCCTTTTGAGCTTGACTCTAATCTGGCAGTGTAAGGAGACATAAGAGGTGTAGAATAAGTGGGAGATATTAGGCTTCGGTTTGATATCGCCAATGAAATACCACTACTCTTATTGTTTCCTTACTTACTTGATTAAATGGAACGTGTATCATTTCCTAGCCATTATACGGATATATTTATTATATCTTATGGTATTGGGTTTTGATGCAAGCTTCTTGATCAAAGTATCACGAGTTTGTTATATAATCGCAAACAAATTCTTTAATAAAACGATGCATTTATGTATTTTTGATTTGAAAATTTGGTATAACTCCAATTACTCAGGTATGATCCAATTCAAGGACATTGCCAGGTAGGGAGTTTGACTGGGGCGGTACATCTCTCAAATAATAACGGAGGTGTCCCAAGGCCAGCTCAGTGCGGACAGAAACCACACATAGAGCAAAAGGGCAAATGCTGACTTGATCTCGGTGTTCAGTACACACAGGGACAGCAAAAGCTCGGCCTATCGATCCTTTTGGTTTAAAGAGTTTTTAACAAGAGGTGTCAGAAAAGTTACCATAGGGATAACTGGCTTGTGGCGGCCAAGCGTTCATAGCGACGTCGCTTTTTGATCCTTCGATGTCGGCTCTTCCTATCATTGTGAAGCAAAATTCACCAAGCGTTGGATTGTTCACCCATGCAAGGGAACGTGAGCTGGGTTTAGACCGTCGTGAGACAGGTTAGTTTTACCCTACTAATGACAAAACGTTGTTGCGACAGCATTCCTGCGTAGTACGAGAGGAACCGCAGGTACGGACCAATGGCACAATACTTGTTCGAGCGAACAGTGGTATGACGCTACGTCCGTTGGATTATGCCTGAACGCCTCTAAGGTCGTATCCGTGCTGGACTGCAATGATAAATAAGGGGCAATTTGCATTGTATGGCTTCTAAACCATTTAAAGTTTATAATTCATTTTATAAACGACAATGGATGTGATGCCAATGTAATTTGTAACATAGTAAATTGGGAGGATCTTCGATCACCTGATGCCGCGCTAGTTACATATAAAAACATTATTTAATACAATGACAAAGCCTAGAATCAATTGTAAACGACTTTTGTAACAGGCAAGGTGTTGTAAGTGGTTGAGCAGCTGCCATACTGCGATCCACTGAAGCTTATCCTTTGCTTGATGATTCGATATTTAATAAAATAACGAAATGGAAAGAATATTATAATTATTAAATTTATTTTGATAATTATAATTTTGGATTTTTGGGGAATCCAAAGAAAAAGGTAGCCAAAAAGTACTCGTCATATTATTAGTGACGCATATAAGATCATGTCAAAGTAAAAGAAACAAAGTAATGTTTGAGATTAACTATGAATCCACTTTTACGGTAGCCAAATATTCCGTCATATTATTAGTGACGCATATAAGATCATGTCAAAGTAAAAGAAACAAAGTAATGTTTGAGATTAACTATGAATCCACTTTTACGGTAGCCAAATGTCCCGTCATATTATTAGTGACGCATATAAGATCATGTCAAAGTAAAAGAAACAAAGTAATGTTTGAGATTAACTATGAATCCACTTTTACCGTAGCCAAATATTCCGTCATATTATTAGTGACGCATATAAGATCATGTCAAAGTAAAAGAAACAAAGTAATGTTTGAGATTAACTATGAATCCACTTTTACGGTAGCCAAATGTTCCGTCATATTAGTGACGCATATAAGATCATGTCAAAGTAAAAGAAACAAAGTAATGTTTGAGATTAACTATGAATCCACTTTTACGGTAGCCAAATGTTCCGTCATATTATTAGTGACGCATATAAGATCATGTCAAAGTAAAAGAAACAAAGTAATGTTTGAGATTAACTATGAATCCACTTTTACGGTAGCCAAATGTTCCGTCATATTATTAGTGACGCATATAAGATCATGTCAAAGTAAAAGAAACAAAGTAATGTTTGAGATTAACTATGAATCCACTTTTACGGTAGCCAAATGTTCCGTCATATTATTAGTGACGCATATAAGATCATGTCAAAGTAAAAGAAACAAAGTAATGTTTGAGATTAACTATGAATCCACTTTTACGGTAGCCAAATGTCCCGTCATATTATTAGTGACGCATATAAGATCATGTCAAAGTAAAAGAAACAAAGTAATGTTTGAGATTAACTATGAATCCACTTTTACGGTAGCCAAATGTCCCGTCATATTATTAGTGACGCATATAAGATCATGTCAAAGTAAAAGAAACAAAGTAATGTTTGAGATTAACTATGAATCCACTTTTACCGTAGCCAAATATTCCGTCATATTATTAGTGACGCATATAAGATCATGTCAAAGTAAAAGAAACAAAGTAATGTTTGAGATTAACTATGAATCCACTTTTACGGTAGCCAAATGTCCCGTCATATTATTAGTGACGCATATAAGATCATGTCAAAGTAAAAGAAACAAAGTAATGTTTGAGATTAACTATGAATCCACTTTTACCGTAGCCAAATGTTCCGTCATATTATTAGTGACGCATATAAGATCATGTCAAAGTAAAAGAAACAAAGTAATGTTTGAGATTAACTATGAATCCACTTTTACGGTAGCCAAATGTTCCGTCATATTATTAGTGACGCATATAAGATCATGTCAAAGTAAAAGAAACAAAGTAATGTTTGAGATTAACTATGAATCCACTTTTACGGTAGCCAAATGTCCCGTCATATTATTAGTGACGCATATAAGATCATGTCAAAGTAAAAGAAACAAAGTAATGTTTGAGATTAACTATGAATCCACTTTTACCGTAGCCAAATATTCCGTCATATTATTAGTGACGCATATAAGATCATGTCAAAGTAAAAGAAACAAAGTAATGTTTGAGATTAACTATGAATCCACTTTTACGGTAGCCAAATGTCCCGTCATATTATTAGTGACGCATATAAGATCATGTCAAAGTAAAAGAAACAAAGTAATGTTTGAGATAACTATATATAAACCTCTTTACGGTAACCAAGAGTCTCGTCACATTAATAATAATAGTTAATGAATGTATAGCCATATAGATGATTGGTGACCGGTAATGAATAAAAAAAAAACCTATATTTAATATATCTATAAATAATACATATTATTTGCGGAATCGTTCATATAATATTATACTATGATATAATATTATTAAAATAGGTAATTAATTTATTATTACGATATAAGTCACCCTGACTAACAAAAGATTTTTTAAAATACACAATTGAATGGCGGGAGTAACTGTAACTTTTAAAGTGTAGTTCAATGCCTTGTTAATCAATTAGTAATGTTCATCAATAAATTAATCAAATTCCTACTGTCCCGAAGAATTGCTACTGGGATAAAATTAAATTAAACCAACGCGGCTGGTGCTCACACTAAACACTTTTTTTCCATTAAAAATCATTATAGGTAGGCAAGGCAGTTTTGCCGATCAAAGTATTCTTCAAAATATATGAAATTATGATATCCGATATATATATATATATATATATGATATCAATAATATAAATAAATTTACCATATACATATGAAAATCAGTATGAATATCAATTATATGAAGAAATATATATCATATGTATATAAAAAAGTATGAAATATACCTATAAACCTACCTATAAGTGGTTGCCGACTCAAGTATTGTTTAAAACATATGATATGCATATGATTTTGTCAATAATATTAATAAATTAATCATATACATATGAAAATCAGCATAAATATCAATTATATTAAGAAATATATCATATGTATATAAAAAAGTATGAAATATACCTATAAACTCTTAAGTAAATTGAGAGAAAGCCACATCTAGATAGGGTGTTCAAAAACTATTATAGGTAGGCAGTGGTTGCCGACCCAAGTATTGTTCAAAACATATGATATGCATATGATTTTGTCAATAATATTAATAAATTAACCATATACATATGAAAATCAGCATAAATATCAATTATATTAAGAAATATAACATATGTATATAAAAAAGTATGAAATATACCTATAAACTCTTAAGTAAATTGAGAAAAAGCCACAGTGTGGGCTCATCTAGTACTGAAAACACCCGATATCTAGATAGGGTGTTCAAAAACTATTATAGGTAGGCAGTGGTTGCCGACCCAAGTATTGTTCAAAACATATGATATGCATATGATTTTGTCAATAATATTAATAAATTAACCATATACATATGAAAATCAACATAAATATCAATTATATTAAGAAATATATCATATGTATATAAAAAAGTATGAAATATACCTATAAACTCTTAAGTAAATTAAGAGAAAGCCACAGTGTGGGCTCATCTAGTACAGAAAACACCCGATATCTAGATAGGGTGTTCAAAAACTATTATAGGTAGGCAGTGGTTGCCGACCCAAGTATTGTTCAAAACATATGATATGCATATGATTTTGTCAATAATATTAATAAATTAACCATATACATATGAAAATCAGCATAAATATCAATTATATTAAGAAATATATCATATGTATATAAAAAAGTATGAAATATACCTATAAACTCTTAAGTAAATTAAGAGAAAGCCACAGTGTGGGCTCATCTAGTACAGAAAACACCCGATATCTAGATAGGGTGTTCAAAAACTATTATAGGTAGGCAGTGGTTGCCGACCCAAGTATTGTTCAAAACATATGATATGCATATGATTTTGTCAATAATATTAATAAATTAACCATATACATATGAAAATCAGCATAAATATCAATTATATTAAGAAATATATCATATGTATATAAAAAAGTATGAAATATACCTATAAACTCTTAAGTAAATTAAGAGAAAGCCACAGTGTGGGCTCATCTAGTACAGAAAACACCCGATATCTAGATAGGGTGTTCAAAAACTATTATAGGTAGGCAGTGGTTGCCGACCCAAGTATTGTTCAAAACATATGATATGCATATGATTTTGTCAATAATATTAATAAATTAACCATATACATATGAAAATCAGCATAAATATCAATTATATTAAGAAATATATCATATGTATATAAAAAAGTATGAAATATACCTATAAACTCTTAAGTAAATTAAGAGAAAGCCACAGTGTGGGCTCATCTAGTACAGAAAACACCCGATATCTAGATAGGGTGTTCAAAAACTATTATAGGTAGGCAGTGGTTGCCGACCCAAGTATTGTTCAAAACATATGATATGCATATGATTTTGTCAATAATATAAATAAATTTACCATATACATATGAAAATCAGCATAAATATCAATTATATTAAGAAATATATCATATGTATATAAAAAAGTATGAAATATACCTATAAACTCTTAAGTAAATTAAGAGAAAGCCACAGTGTGGGCTCATCTAGTACAGAAAACACCCGATATCTAGATAGGGTGTTCAAAAACTATTATAGGTAGGCAGTGGTTGCCGACCCAAGTATTGTTCAAAACATATGATATGCATATGATTTTGTCAATAATATAAATAAATTTACCATATACATATGAAAATCAGCATAAATATAAATTATATGAAGAAGTAATTCATATGTATATAAAAAGTACTGAATTCAATATTCTCTTAAGTTATTATAGGAGAATAACTGTAGGGTGGGTGGCAAGCCCAATTGAAAATGCCCGATTTCAAGACATCGATGCAAAAAACTACTATAGGATGGTCAGTGGATGTCCATCTAGAATTGATATAAATCTATGTATATAATATGATTTAGTCAATGTTGACAATATATATTATAATATTATCCGTATAAATTTGTTTCTTTATTCTTTTTGAATACGAGACTTGGCTGAGCGGACTAATATTATTAAAACTCAAGATAATAACGTTGAAACGTGCGCCAAGGTTATATATGTATATATATAATAACAATTGGTTTCCAATTATTATCGTTAATTTTTGGTGGCAGGCTAATATAATGTATATTAAATTAGTACCTGCCTTAAAATCGGACGCACTATATCGTTTGCCGGTATAGTGAGTTCAAATAAAATAATAATATTTTTTAATAATATTATTATTAAATAAATACTTATTTTTCATATGCGCTCGGTTTTATATTATATATCATTCGAGAGTTATATGGAAAAATGTTAAATTTTAAATTTAACATCAAAATACAAATGATTTAATTCAATATTTATATTGATTAAACAAAAATTGCAAATGTGTGGATACATAAATAATTATGTATGTTGAAATAAAATGATATTTTAGAATAAAATATTGTACATATAATAAAATTATAGTAGCAAATATATATTAAATAAAAATTATGTTATAAAATTATACATACATACGTATATTTATATATATGATGTAATGAATAATTCTTATAACATCTAAAACTTGTTATATTAGTGGCGAAACAAGTATAAAACAAAACATAAAAGAAGGATTACGAATGCTATACAAGTTTTGGCCGTAATCAAATTCAAAAAATAGAATATTAAAATAATAGATCTATAATATTTATATTGCATTATTTCTATTCGAAAATATGAATGAAATATGTAAAGAAAAACATTATTCTGGTTGATCCTGCCAGTAGTTATATGCTTGTCTCAAAGATTAAGCCATGCATGTCTAAGTACACACGAATTAAAAGTGAAACCGCAAAAGGCTCATTATATCAGTTATGGTTCCTTAGATCGTTAACAGTTACTTGGATAACTGTGGTAATTCTAGAGCTAATACATGCAATTAAAACATGAACCTTTATGGGACATGTGCTTTTATTAGGCTAAAACCAAGCGATCGCAAGATCGTTATATTGGTTGAACTCTAGATAACATGCAGATCGTATGGTCATGTACCGACGACAGATCTTTCAAATGTCTGCCCTATCAACTTTTTGATGGTAGTATCTAGGACTACCATGGTTGCAACGGGTAACGGGGAATCAGGGTTCGATTCCGGAGAGGGAGCCTGAGAAACGGCTACCACATCTAAGGAAGGCAGCAGGCGCGTAAATTACCCACTCCCAGCTCGGGGAGGTAGTGACGAAAAATAACAATACAGGACTCATATCCGAGGCCCTGTAATTGGAATGAGTACACTTTAAATCCTTTAACAAGGACCAATTGGAGGGCAAGTCTGGTGCCAGCAGCCGCGGTAATTCCAGCTCCAATAGCGTATATTAAAGTTGTTGCGGTTAAAACGTTCGTAGTTGAACTTGTGCTTCATACGGGTAGTACAACTTACATTTGTGGTTAGTACTATACCTTTATGTATGTAAGCGTATTACCGGTGGAGTTCTTATATGTGATTAAGTACTTGTATTTTTTCATATGTTCCTCCTATTTAAAAACCTGCATTAGTGCTCTTAAACGAGTGTTATTGTGGGCCGGTACAATTACTTTGAACAAATTAGAGTGCTTAAAGCAGGCTTCAAATGCCTGAATATTCTGTGCATGGGATAATGAAATAAGACCTCTGTTCTGCTTTCATTGGTTTTCAGATCAAGAGGTAATGATTAATAGAAGCAGTTTGGGGGCATTAGTATTACGACGCGAGAGGTGAAATTCTTGGACCGTCGTAAGACTAACTTAAGCGAAAGCATTTGCCAAAGATGTTTTCATTAATCAAGAACGAAAGTTAGAGGTTCGAAGGCGATCAGATACCGCCCTAGTTCTAACCATAAACGATGCCAGCTAGCAATTGGGTGTAGCTACTTTTATGGCTCTCTCAGTCGCTTCCCGGGAAACCAAAGCTTTTGGGCTCCGGGGGAAGTATGGTTGCAAAGCTGAAACTTAAAGGAATTGACGGAAGGGCACCACCAGGAGTGGAGCCTGCGGCTTAATTTGACTCAACACGGGAAAACTTACCAGGTCCGAACATAAGTGTGTAAGACAGATTGATAGCTCTTTCTCGAATCTATGGGTGGTGGTGCATGGCCGTTCTTAGTTCGTGGAGTGATTTGTCTGGTTAATTCCGATAACGAACGAGACTCAAATATATTAAATAGATATCTTCAGGATTATGGTGTTGAAGCTTATATAGCCTTCATTCATGGTGGGCAGTAAAATGTTTATTGTGTTTGAATGTGTTTATGTAAGTGGAGCCGTACCTGTTGGTTTGTCCCATTATAAGGACACTAGCTTCTTAAATGGACAAATTGCGTCTAGCAATAATGAGATTGAGCAATAACAGGTCTGTGATGCCCTTAGATGTCCTGGGCTGCACGCGCTACAATGAAAGTATCAACGTGTATTTCCTAGACCGAGAGGTCCGGGTAAACCGCTGAACCACTTTCATGCTTGGGATTGTGAACTGAAACTGTTCACATGAACTTGGAATTCCCAGTAAGTGTGAGTCATTAACTCGCATTGATTACGTCCCTGCCCTTTGTACACACCGCCCGTCGCTACTACCGATTGAATTATTTAGTGAGGTCTCCGGACGTGATCACTGTGACGCCTTGCGTGTTACGGTTGTTTCGCAAAAGTTGACCGAACTTGATTATTTAGAGGAAGTAAAAGTCGTAACAAGGTTTCCGTAGGTGAACCTGCGGAAGGATCATTATTGTATATAATATCTTTACCGTAAACAACAATAACTTGTTTTAATTATAAAATATATTTTTATAATATAACAAGATAAAATTGCCAAACAATTATATATTTATAAAAAAAGAAGTTCAATGAAAATTTGGATTAAATTTTTTTATAAATAAAATCAAGCAAACAAGAATAATAATCAAGCAAATTAAATTGTATTATAATATATTCACAAATTTATGTTTATATATTATAATATGAAACTTGCGTGTATATGGACCATAATATACACGCGTTGCGAATATGTATTGTTCATCATAGTTATGGGCATACATTGGCTAATGCAACAACCTAAAATGTTGAATGTTGTACCTGGTTTACTTCAGGTTAATGTTTTATATAAAAAACGCAATATTATATCACATTAAAATTATATGAAATTGTAAATTATCCAAGTAATAAATGGTATAATATTGTTTATATAAAACTAAGACATTTCGCAGCATTTCGTTTTAGGTATAAAAAAAAGATTTATTGAAGGAATTGATATATGCCAGTAAAATGGTGTATTTTTAATTTCTTTCAATAAATTCATATTTGACAAATTGAAATAATAAATATAAAAACTCTAAGCGGTGGATCACTCGGCTCATGGGTCGATGAAGAACGCAGCAAACTGTGCGTCATCGTGTGAACTGCAGGACACATGAACATCGACATTTTGAACGCATATCGCAGTCCATGCTGTTATGGTACTTTAATTAATTTTTTAGTGCTGCTTGGACTACATATGGTTGAGGGTTGTAAGACTATGCTAATTAAGTTGTTTAGAAATTTGGTAATCAAATTTCTAAGCATATGGTATATTATTGGATAAAAATTTTAATTAAATATAATTATTATTTTTATTCATAATATTAAAATATCTATGGAAAACATTATCTCACATTATAAATAATTTGATTGTGAAAAACGAAGAAAAATATTTTCATTTTCAATCATATAATACTGAGGAATGTCTAGCATAAAAAATGTTTGAAATATTTTTCATCTAGAATTGTCTCTTATTAATGATTTAGTAAAATTGAAATCTTTTGTAAATGTTATTGTTCTTCGTTAAATTCGTTTAAAACTCATAACTAAATTAAAACTAATTAACGAAAAAAATTTTTATACGAATTCATTAAATGTTTCTCCATTATATAAATGTAAAGAATATATTGAAAAAAAAAATGTTATATACAACCTCAACTCATATGGGACTACCCCCTGAATTTAAGCATATTAATTAGGGGAGGAAAAGAAACTAACTAGGATTTTCTTAGTAGCGGCGAGCGAAAAGAAATCAGTTCAGCACTAAGTCACTTTGTCTATATGGCAAATGTGAGATGCAGTGTATGGAGCGTCAATATTCTAGTATGAGAAATTAACGATTTAAGTCCTTCTTAAATGAGGCCATTTACCCATAGAGGGTGCCAGGCCCGTATAACGTTAATGATTACTAGATGATGTTTCCAAAGAGTCGTGTTGCTTGATAGTGCAGCACTAAGTGGGTGGTAAACTCCATCTAAAACTAAATATAACCATGAGACCGATAGTAAACAAGTACCGTGAGGGAAAGTTGAAAAGAACTCTGAATAGAGAGTTAAATAGTACGTGAAACTGCTTAGAGGTTAAGCCCGATGAACCTGAATATCCATTATGGAAAATTCATCATTAAAATTGTAATATTTAAACAATATTATGATAATAGTGTGCATTTTTTCCATATAAGGACATTGTAATCTATTAGCATACAAAATTTATCATAAAATATGGCTTATAGTTTATTTAAATTAAAATGCTTGCGTTTTAACACAAAATAAATGTCATTAATTTGATAAAGTGCTGATAGATTTATATGATTACAGTGCGTTAATTTTTCGGAATTATATAATGGCATAATTATCAATGATTTTTGTGTTTATTATATGCACTTGTATGATTAACAATGCGAAAGATTCAGGATACCTTCGGGACCCGTCTTGAAACACGGACCAAGGAGTCTAACATATGTGCAAGTTATTGGGATATAAACCTAATAGCGTAATTAACTTGACTAATAATGGGATTAGTTTTTTAACTATTTATAGTTAATTAACACAATCCCGGGGCGTTCTATATAGTTATGTATAATGATATTTATATTATTTATGCCTCTAACTGGAACGTACCTTGAGCATATATGCTGTGACCCGAAAGATGGTGAACTATACTTGATCAGGTTGAAGTCAGGGGAAACCCTGATGGAAGACCGAAACAGTTCTGACGTGCAAATCGATTGTCAGAATTGAGTATAGGGGCGAAAGACCAATCGAACCATCTAGTAGCTGGTTCCTTCCGAAGTTTCCCTCAGGATAGCTGGTGCATTTTAATATTATATAAAATAATCTTATCTGGTAAAGCGAATGATTAGAGGCCTTAGGGTCGAAACGATCTTAACCTATTCTCAAACTTTAAATGGGTAAGAACCTTAACTTTCTTGATATGAAGTTTAAGGTTATGATATAATGTGCCCAGTGGGCCACTTTTGGTAAGCAGAACTGGCGCTGTGGGATGAACCAAACGTAATGTTACGGTGCCCAAATTAACAACTCATGCAGATACCATGAAAGGCGTTGGTTGCTTAAAACAGCAGGACGGTGATCATGGAAGTCGAAATCCGCTAAGGAGTGTGTAACAACTCACCTGCCGAAGCAACTAGCCCTTAAAATGGATGGCGCTTAAGTTGTATACCTATACATTACCGCTAAAGTAGATGATTTATATTACTTGTAATATAAATTTTGAAACTTTAGTGAGTAGGAAGGTACAATGGTATGCGTAGAAGTGTTTGGCGTAAGCCTGCATGGAGCTGCCATTGGTACAGATCTTGGTGGTAGTAGCAAATAATCGAATGAGACCTTGGAGGACTGAAGTGGAGAAGGGTTTCGTGTGAACAGTGGTTGATCACGAGTTAGTCGGTCCTAAGTTCAAGGCGAAAGCCGAAAATTTTCAAGTAAAAAACTAATGACTAAATAAATATATATACAAGCCAAAAATAATATACTTGAATAATTTTGAACGAAAGGGAATACGGTTCCAATTCCGTAACCTGTTGAGTATCCGTTTGTTATTAAATATGGGCCTCGTGCTCATCCTGGCAACAGGAACGACCATAAAGAAGCCGTCGAGAGATATCGGAAGAGTTTTCTTTTCTGTTTTATAGCCGTACTACCATGGAAGTCTTTCGCAGAGAGATATGGTAGATGGGCTAGAAGAGCATGACATATACTGTTGTGTCGATATTTTCTCCTCGGACCTTGAAAATTTATGGTGGGGACACGCAAACTTCTCAACAGGCCGTACCAATATCCGCAGCTGGTCTCCAAGGTGAAGAGTCTCTAGTCGATAGAATAATGTAGGTAAGGGAAGTCGGCAAATTAGATCCGTAACTTCGGGATAAGGATTGGCTCTGAAGATTGAGATAGTCGGGCTTGATTGGGAAACAATAACATGGTTTATGTGCTCGTTCTGGGTAAATAGAGTGTCTATCATTTATGGTGGTTACTTGTTCCCCGGATAGTTTAGTTACGTAGCCAATTGTGGAACTTTCTTGCTAAAATTTTTAAGAATACTAATTGGCTCAAACCGATTAGTTCTTATTAATTATAACGATTATCAATTAACAATCAATTCAGAACTGGCACGGACTTGGGGAATCCGACTGTCTAATTAAAACAAAGCATTGTGATGGCCCTAGCGGGTGTTGACACAATGTGATTTCTGCCCAGTGCTCTGAATGTCAAAGTGAAGAAATTCAAGTAAGCGCGGGTCAACGGCGGGAGTAACTATGACTCTCTTAAGGTAGCCAAATGCCTCGTCATCTAATTAGTGACGCGCATGAATGGATTAACGAGATTCCTACTGTCCCTATCTACTATCTAGCGAAACCACAGCCAAGGGAACGGGCTTGGAATAATTAGCGGGGAAAGAAGACCCTTTTGAGCTTGACTCTAATCTGGCAGTGTAAGGAGACATAAGAGGTGTAGAATAAGTGGGAGATATTAGGCTTCGGTTTGATATCGCCAATGAAATACCACTACTCTTATTGTTTCCTTACTTACTTGATTAAATGGAACGTGTATCATTTCCTAGCCATTATACGGATATATTTATTATATCTTATGGTATTGGGTTTTGATGCAAGCTTCTTGATCAAAGTATCACGAGTTTGTTATATAATCGCAAACAAATTCTTTAATAAAACGATGCATTTATGTATTTTTGATTTGAAAATTTGGTATAACTCCAATTACTCAGGTATGATCCAATTCAAGGACATTGCCAGGTAGGGAGTTTGACTGGGGCGGTACATCTCTCAAATAATAACGGAGGTGTCCCAAGGCCAGCTCAGTGCGGACAGAAACCACACATAGAGCAAAAGGGCAAATGCTGACTTGATCTCGGTGTTCAGTACACACAGGGACAGCAAAAGCTCGGCCTATCGATCCTTTTGGTTTAAAGAGTTTTTAACAAGAGGTGTCAGAAAAGTTACCATAGGGATAACTGGCTTGTGGCGGCCAAGCGTTCATAGCGACGTCGCTTTTTGATCCTTCGATGTCGGCTCTTCCTATCATTGTGAAGCAAAATTCACCAAGCGTTGGATTGTTCACCCATGCAAGGGAACGTGAGCTGGGTTTAGACCGTCGTGAGACAGGTTAGTTTTACCCTACTAATGACAAAACGTTGTTGCGACAGCATTCCTGCGTAGTACGAGAGGAACCGCAGGTACGGACCAATGGCACAATACTTGTTCGAGCGAACAGTGGTATGACGCTACGTCCGTTGGATTATGCCTGAACGCCTCTAAGGTCGTATCCGTGCTGGACTGCAATGATAAATAAGGGGCAATTTGCATTGTATGGCTTCTAAACCATTTAAAGTTTATAATTCATTTTATAAACGACAATGGATGTGATGCCAATGTAATTTGTAACATAGTAAATTGGGAGGATCTTCGATCACCTGATGCCGCGCTAGTTACATATAAAAACATTATTTAATACAATGACAAAGCCTAGAATCAATTGTAAACGACTTTTGTAACAGGCAAGGTGTTGTAAGTGGTTGAGCAGCTGCCATACTGCGATCCACTGAAGCTTATCCTTTGCTTGATGATTCGATATTTAATAAAATAACGAAATGGAAAGAATATTATAATTATTAAATTTATTTTGATAATTATAATTTTGGATTTTTGGGGAATCCAAAGAAAAAGGTAGCCAAAAAGTACTCGTCATATTATTAGTGACGCATATAAGATCATGTCAAAGTAAAAGAAACAAAGTAATGTTTGAGATTAACTATGAATCCACTTTTACGGTAGCCAAATATTCCGTCATATTATTAGTGACGCATATAAGATCATGTCAAAGTAAAAGAAACAAAGTAATGTTTGAGATTAACTATGAATCCACTTTTACGGTAGCCAAATGTCCCGTCATATTATTAGTGACGCATATAAGATCATGTCAAAGTAAAAGAAACAAAGTAATGTTTGAGATTAACTATGAATCCACTTTTACCGTAGCCAAATATTCCGTCATATTATTAGTGACGCATATAAGATCATGTCAAAGTAAAAGAAACAAAGTAATGTTTGAGATTAACTATGAATCCACTTTTACGGTAGCCAAATGTTCCGTCATATTAGTGACGCATATAAGATCATGTCAAAGTAAAAGAAACAAAGTAATGTTTGAGATTAACTATGAATCCACTTTTACGGTAGCCAAATGTTCCGTCATATTATTAGTGACGCATATAAGATCATGTCAAAGTAAAAGAAACAAAGTAATGTTTGAGATTAACTATGAATCCACTTTTACGGTAGCCAAATGTTCCGTCATATTATTAGTGACGCATATAAGATCATGTCAAAGTAAAAGAAACAAAGTAATGTTTGAGATTAACTATGAATCCACTTTTACGGTAGCCAAATGTTCCGTCATATTATTAGTGACGCATATAAGATCATGTCAAAGTAAAAGAAACAAAGTAATGTTTGAGATTAACTATGAATCCACTTTTACGGTAGCCAAATGTCCCGTCATATTATTAGTGACGCATATAAGATCATGTCAAAGTAAAAGAAACAAAGTAATGTTTGAGATTAACTATGAATCCACTTTTACGGTAGCCAAATGTCCCGTCATATTATTAGTGACGCATATAAGATCATGTCAAAGTAAAAGAAACAAAGTAATGTTTGAGATTAACTATGAATCCACTTTTACCGTAGCCAAATATTCCGTCATATTATTAGTGACGCATATAAGATCATGTCAAAGTAAAAGAAACAAAGTAATGTTTGAGATTAACTATGAATCCACTTTTACGGTAGCCAAATGTCCCGTCATATTATTAGTGACGCATATAAGATCATGTCAAAGTAAAAGAAACAAAGTAATGTTTGAGATTAACTATGAATCCACTTTTACCGTAGCCAAATGTTCCGTCATATTATTAGTGACGCATATAAGATCATGTCAAAGTAAAAGAAACAAAGTAATGTTTGAGATTAACTATGAATCCACTTTTACGGTAGCCAAATGTTCCGTCATATTATTAGTGACGCATATAAGATCATGTCAAAGTAAAAGAAACAAAGTAATGTTTGAGATTAACTATGAATCCACTTTTACGGTAGCCAAATGTCCCGTCATATTATTAGTGACGCATATAAGATCATGTCAAAGTAAAAGAAACAAAGTAATGTTTGAGATTAACTATGAATCCACTTTTACCGTAGCCAAATATTCCGTCATATTATTAGTGACGCATATAAGATCATGTCAAAGTAAAAGAAACAAAGTAATGTTTGAGATTAACTATGAATCCACTTTTACGGTAGCCAAATGTCCCGTCATATTATTAGTGACGCATATAAGATCATGTCAAAGTAAAAGAAACAAAGTAATGTTTGAGATAACTATATATAAACCTCTTTACGGTAACCAAGAGTCTCGTCACATTAATAATAATAGTTAATGAATGTATAGCCATATAGATGATTGGTGACCGGTAATGAATAAAAAAAAAACCTATATTTAATATATCTATAAATAATACATATTATTTGCGGAATCGTTCATATAATATTATACTATGATATAATATTATTAAAATAGGTAATTAATTTATTATTACGATATAAGTCACCCTGACTAACAAAAGATTTTTTAAAATACACAATTGAATGGCGGGAGTAACTGTAACTTTTAAAGTGTAGTTCAATGCCTTGTTAATCAATTAGTAATGTTCATCAATAAATTAATCAAATTCCTACTGTCCCGAAGAATTGCTACTGGGATAAAATTAAATTAAACCAACGCGGCTGGTGCTCACACTAAACACTTTTTTTCCATTAAAAATCATTATAGGTAGGCAAGGCAGTTTTGCCGATCAAAGTATTCTTCAAAATATATGAAATTATGATATCCGATATATATATATATATATATATGATATCAATAATATAAATAAATTTACCATATACATATGAAAATCAGTATGAATATCAATTATATGAAGAAATATATATCATATGTATATAAAAAAGTATGAAATATACCTATAAACCTACCTATAAGTGGTTGCCGACTCAAGTATTGTTTAAAACATATGATATGCATATGATTTTGTCAATAATATTAATAAATTAATCATATACATATGAAAATCAGCATAAATATCAATTATATTAAGAAATATATCATATGTATATAAAAAAGTATGAAATATACCTATAAACTCTTAAGTAAATTGAGAAAAAGCCACAGTGTGGGCTCATCTAGTACTGAAAACACCCGATATCTAGATAGGGTGTTCAAAAACTATTATAGGTAGGCAGTGGTTGCCGACCCAAGTATTGTTCAAAACATATGATATGCATATGATTTTGTCAATAATATTAATAAATTAACCATATACATATGAAAATCAGCATAAATATCAATTATATTAAGAAATATAACATATGTATATAAAAAAGTATGAAATATACCTATAAACTCTTAAGTAAATTGAGAAAAAGCCACAGTGTGGGCTCATCTAGTACTGAAAACACCCGATATCTAGATAGGGTGTTCAAAAACTATTATAGGTAGGCAGTGGTTGCCGACCCAAGTATTGTTCAAAACATATGATATGCATATGATTTTGTCAATAATATTAATAAATTAACCATATACATATGAAAATCAACATAAATATCAATTATATTAAGAAATATATCATATGTATATAAAAAAGTATGAAATATACCTATAAACTCTTAAGTAAATTAAGAGAAAGCCACAGTGTGGGCTCATCTAGTACAGAAAACACCCGATATCTAGATAGGGTGTTCAAAAACTATTATAGGTAGGCAGTGGTTGCCGACCCAAGTATTGTTCAAAACATATGATATGCATATGATTTTGTCAATAATATTAATAAATTAACCATATACATATGAAAATCAACATAAATATCAATTATATTAAGAAATATATCATATGTATATAAAAAAGTATGAAATATACCTATAAACTCTTAAGTAAATTAAGAGAAAGCCACAGTGTGGGCTCATCTAGTACAGAAAACACCCGATATCTAGATAGGGTGTTCAAAAACTATTATAGGTAGGCAGTGGTTGCCGACCCAAGTATTGTTCAAAACATATGATATGCATATGATTTTGTCAATAATATTAATAAATTAACCATATACATATGAAAATCAGCATAAATATCAATTATATTAAGAAATATATCATATGTATATAAAAAAGTATGAAATATACCTATAAACTCTTAAGTAAATTAAGAGAAAGCCACAGTGTGGGCTCATCTAGTACAGAAAACACCCGATATCTAGATAGGGTGTTCAAAAACTATTATAGGTAGGCAGTGGTTGCCGACCCAAGTATTGTTCAAAACATATGATATGCATATGATTTTGTCAATAATATAAATAAATTTACCATATACATATGAAAATCAGCATAAATATCAATTATATTAAGAAATATATCATATGTATATAAAAAAGTATGAAATATACCTATAAACTCTTAAGTAAATTAAGAGAAAGCCACAGTGTGGGCTCATCTAGTACAGAAAACACCCGATATCTAGATAGGGTGTTCAAAAACTATTATAGGTAGGCAGTGGTTGCCGACCCAAGTATTGTTCAAAACATATGATATGCATATGATTTTGTCAATAATATAAATAAATTTACCATATACATATGAAAATCAGCATAAATATAAATTATATGAAGAAGTAATTCATATGTATATAAAAAGTACTGAATTCAATATTCTCTTAAGTTATTATAGGAGAATAACTGTAGGGTGGGTGGCAAGCCCAATTGAAAATGCCCGATTTCAAGACATCGATGCAAAAAACTACTATAGGATGGTCAGTGGATGTCCATCTAGAATTGATATAAATCTATGTATATAATATGATTTAGTCAATGTTGACAATATATATTATAATATTATCCGTATAAATTTGTTTCTTTATTCTTTTTGAATACGAGACTTGGCTGAGCGGACTAATATTATTAAAACTCAAGATAATAACGTTGAAACGTGCGCCAAGGTTATATATGTATATATATAATAACAATTGGTTTCCAATTATTATCGTTAATTTTTGGTGGCAGGCTAATATAATGTATATTAAATTAGTACCTGCCTTAAAATCGGACGCACTATATCGTTTGCCGGTATAGTGAGTTCAAATAAAATAATAATATTTTTTAATAATATTATTATTAAATAAATACTTATTTTTCATATGCGCTCGGTTTTATATTATATATCATTCGAGAGTTATATGGAAAAATGTTAAATTTTAAATTTAACATCAAAATACAAATGATTTAATTCAATATTTATATTGATTAAACAAAAATTGCAAATGTGTGGATACATAAATAATTATGTATGTTGAAATAAAATGATATTTTAGAATAAAATATTGTACATATAATAAAATTATAGTAGCAAATATATATTAAATAAAAATTATGTTATAAAATTATACATACATACGTATATTTATATATATGATGTAATGAATAATTCTTATAACATCTAAAACTTGTTATATTAGTGGCGAAACAAGTATAAAACAAAACATAAAAGAAGGATTACGAATGCTATACAAGTTTTGGCCGTAATCAAATTCAAAAAATAGAATATTAAAATAATAGATCTATAATATTTATATTGCATTATTTCTATTCGAAAATATGAATGAAATATGTAAAGAAAAACATTATTCTGGTTGATCCTGCCAGTAGTTATATGCTTGTCTCAAAGATTAAGCCATGCATGTCTAAGTACACACGAATTAAAAGTGAAACCGCAAAAGGCTCATTATATCAGTTATGGTTCCTTAGATCGTTAACAGTTACTTGGATAACTGTGGTAATTCTAGAGCTAATACATGCAATTAAAACATGAACCTTTATGGGACATGTGCTTTTATTAGGCTAAAACCAAGCGATCGCAAGATCGTTATATTGGTTGAACTCTAGATAACATGCAGATCGTATGGTCATGTACCGACGACAGATCTTTCAAATGTCTGCCCTATCAACTTTTGATGGTAGTATCTAGGACTACCATGGTTGCAACGGGTAACGGGGAATCAGGGTTCGATTCCGGAGAGGGAGCCTGAGAAACGGCTACCACATCTAAGGAAGGCAGCAGGCGCGTAAATTACCCACTCCCAGCTCGGGGAGGTAGTGACGAAAAATAACAATACAGGACTCATATCCGAGGCCCTGTAATTGGAATGAGTACACTTTAAATCCTTTAACAAGGACCAATTGGAGGGCAAGTCTGGTGCCAGCAGCCGCGGTAATTCCAGCTCCAATAGCGTATATTAAAGTTGTTGCGGTTAAAACGTTCGTAGTTGAACTTGTGCTTCATACGGGTAGTACAACTTACATTTGTGGTTAGTACTATACCTTTATGTATGTAAGCGTATTACCGGTGGAGTTCTTATATGTGATTAAGTACTTGTATTTTTTCATATGTTCCTCCTATTTAAAAACCTGCATTAGTGCTCTTAAACGAGTGTTATTGTGGGCCGGTACAATTACTTTGAACAAATTAGAGTGCTTAAAGCAGGCTTCAAATGCCTGAATATTCTGTGCATGGGATAATGAAATAAGACCTCTGTTCTGCTTTCATTGGTTTTCAGATCAAGAGGTAATGATTAATAGAAGCAGTTTGGGGGCATTAGTATTACGACGCGAGAGGTGAAATTCTTGGACCGTCGTAAGACTAACTTAAGCGAAAGCATTTGCCAAAGATGTTTTCATTAATCAAGAACGAAAGTTAGAGGTTCGAAGGCGATCAGATACCGCCCTAGTTCTAACCATAAACGATGCCAGCTAGCAATTGGGTGTAGCTACTTTTATGGCTCTCTCAGTCGCTTCCCGGGAAACCAAAGCTTTTGGGCTCCGGGGGAAGTATGGTTGCAAAGCTGAAACTTAAAGGAATTGACGGAAGGGCACCACCAGGAGTGGAGCCTGCGGCTTAATTTGACTCAACACGGGAAAACTTACCAGGTCCGAACATAAGTGTGTAAGACAGATTGATAGCTCTTTCTCGAATCTATGGGTGGTGGTGCATGGCCGTTCTTAGTTCGTGGAGTGATTTGTCTGGTTAATTCCGATAACGAACGAGACTCAAATATATTAAATAGATATCTTCAGGATTATGGTGTTGAAGCTTATATAGCCTTCATTCATGGTGGGCAGTAAAATGTTTATTGTGTTTGAATGTGTTTATGTAAGTGGAGCCGTACCTGTTGGTTTGTCCCATTATAAGGACACTAGCTTCTTAAATGGACAAATTGCGTCTAGCAATAATGAGATTGAGCAATAACAGGTCTGTGATGCCCTTAGATGTCCTGGGCTGCACGCGCGCTACAATGAAAGTATCAACGTGTATTTCCTAGACCGAGAGGTCCGGGTAAACCGCTGAACCACTTTCATGCTTGGGATTGTGAACTGAAACTGTTCACATGAACTTGGAATTCCCAGTAAGTGTGAGTCATTAACTCGCATTGATTACGTCCCTGCCCTTTGTACACACCGCCCGTCGCTACTACCGATTGAATTA
Organism: Drosophila ficusphila; assembly: GCF_018152265.1. Lineage (NCBI taxonomy): Eukaryota > Metazoa > Arthropoda > Insecta > Diptera > Drosophilidae > Drosophila > Drosophila ficusphila. The sequence goes on from NW_025064126.1 coordinate 26,241, forward strand.
TTTAGTGAGGTCTCCGGACGTGATCACTGTGACGCCTTGCGTGTTACGGTTGTTTCGCAAAAGTTGACCGAACTTGATTATTTAGAGGAAGTAAAAGTCGTAACAAGGTTTCCGTAGGTGAACCTGCGGAAGGATCATTATTGTATATAATATCTTTACCGTAAACAACAATAACTTGTTTTAATTATAAAATATATTTTTATAATATAACAAGATAAAATTGCCAAACAATTATATATTTATAAAAAAAGAAGTTCAATGAAAATTTGGATTAAATTTTTTTATAAATAAAATCAAGCAAACAAGAATAATAATCAAGCAAATTAAATTGTATTATAATATATTCACAAATTTATGTTTATATATTATAATATGAAACTTGCGTGTATATGGACCATAATATACACGCGTTGCGAATATGTATTGTTCATCATAGTTATGGGCATACATTGGCTAATGCAACAACCTAAAATGTTGAATGTTGTACCTGGTTTACTTCAGGTTAATGTTTTATATAAAAAACGCAATATTATATCACATTAAAATTATATGAAATTGTAAATTATCCAAGTAATAAATGGTATAATATTGTTTATATAAAACTAAGACATTTCGCAGCATTTCGTTTTAGGTATAAAAAAAAGATTTATTGAAGGAATTGATATATGCCAGTAAAATGGTGTATTTTTAATTTCTTTCAATAAATTCATATTTGACAAATTGAAATAATAAATATAAAAACTCTAAGCGGTGGATCACTCGGCTCATGGGTCGATGAAGAACGCAGCAAACTGTGCGTCATCGTGTGAACTGCAGGACACATGAACATCGACATTTTGAACGCATATCGCAGTCCATGCTGTTATGGTACTTTAATTAATTTTTTAGTGCTGCTTGGACTACATATGGTTGAGGGTTGTAAGACTATGCTAATTAAGTTGTTTAGAAATTTGGTAATCAAATTTCTAAGCATATGGTATATTATTGGATAAAAATTTTAATTAAATATAATTATTATTTTTATTCATAATATTAAAATATCTATGGAAAACATTATCTCACATTATAAATAATTTGATTGTGAAAAACGAAGAAAAATATTTTCATTTTCAATCATATAATACTGAGGAATGTCTAGCATAAAAAATGTTTGAAATATTTTTCATCTAGAATTGTCTCTTATTAATGATTTAGTAAAATTGAAATCTTTTGTAAATGTTATTGTTCTTCGTTAAATTCGTTTAAAACTCATAACTAAATTAAAACTAATTAACGAAAAAAATTTTTATACGAATTCATTAAATGTTTCTCCATTATATAAATGTAAAGAATATATTGAAAAAAAAAATGTTATATACAACCTCAACTCATATGGGACTACCCCCTGAATTTAAGCATATTAATTAGGGGAGGAAAAGAAACTAACTAGGATTTTCTTAGTAGCGGCGAGCGAAAAGAAATCAGTTCAGCACTAAGTCACTTTGTCTATATGGCAAATGTGAGATGCAGTGTATGGAGCGTCAATATTCTAGTATGAGAAATTAACGATTTAAGTCCTTCTTAAATGAGGCCATTTACCCATAGAGGGTGCCAGGCCCGTATAACGTTAATGATTACTAGATGATGTTTCCAAAGAGTCGTGTTGCTTGATAGTGCAGCACTAAGTGGGTGGTAAACTCCATCTAAAACTAAATATAACCATGAGACCGATAGTAAACAAGTACCGTGAGGGAAAGTTGAAAAGAACTCTGAATAGAGAGTTAAATAGTACGTGAAACTGCTTAGAGGTTAAGCCCGATGAACCTGAATATCCATTATGGAAAATTCATCATTAAAATTGTAATATTTAAACAATATTATGATAATAGTGTGCATTTTTTCCATATAAGGACATTGTAATCTATTAGCATACAAAATTTATCATAAAATATGGCTTATAGTTTATTTAAATTAAAATGCTTGCGTTTTAACACAAAATAAATGTCATTAATTTGATAAAGTGCTGATAGATTTATATGATTACAGTGCGTTAATTTTTCGGAATTATATAATGGCATAATTATCAATGATTTTTGTGTTTATTATATGCACTTGTATGATTAACAATGCGAAAGATTCAGGATACCTTCGGGACCCGTCTTGAAACACGGACCAAGGAGTCTAACATATGTGCAAGTTATTGGGATATAAACCTAATAGCGTAATTAACTTGACTAATAATGGGATTAGTTTTTTAACTATTTATAGTTAATTAACACAATCCCGGGGCGTTCTATATAGTTATGTATAATGATATTTATATTATTTATGCCTCTAACTGGAACGTACCTTGAGCATATATGCTGTGACCCGAAAGATGGTGAACTATACTTGATCAGGTTGAAGTCAGGGGAAACCCTGATGGAAGACCGAAACAGTTCTGACGTGCAAATCGATTGTCAGAATTGAGTATAGGGGCGAAAGACCAATCGAACCATCTAGTAGCTGGTTCCTTCCGAAGTTTCCCTCAGGATAGCTGGTGCATTTTAATATTATATAAAATAATCTTATCTGGTAAAGCGAATGATTAGAGGCCTTAGGGTCGAAACGATCTTAACCTATTCTCAAACTTTAAATGGGTAAGAACCTTAACTTTCTTGATATGAAGTTTAAGGTTATGATATAATGTGCCCAGTGGGCCACTTTTGGTAAGCAGAACTGGCGCTGTGGGATGAACCAAACGTAATGTTACGGTGCCCAAATTAACAACTCATGCAGATACCATGAAAGGCGTTGGTTGCTTAAAACAGCAGGACGGTGATCATGGAAGTCGAAATCCGCTAAGGAGTGTGTAACAACTCACCTGCCGAAGCAACTAGCCCTTAAAATGGATGGCGCTTAAGTTGTATACCTATACATTACCGCTAAAGTAGATGATTTATATTACTTGTAATATAAATTTTGAAACTTTAGTGAGTAGGAAGGTACAATGGTATGCGTAGAAGTGTTTGGCGTAAGCCTGCATGGAGCTGCCATTGGTACAGATCTTGGTGGTAGTAGCAAATAATCGAATGAGACCTTGGAGGACTGAAGTGGAGAAGGGTTTCGTGTGAACAGTGGTTGATCACGAGTTAGTCGGTCCTAAGTTCAAGGCGAAAGCCGAAAATTTTCAAGTAAAAAACTAATGACTAAATAAATATATATACAAGCCAAAAATAATATACTTGAATAATTTTGAACGAAAGGGAATACGGTTCCAATTCCGTAACCTGTTGAGTATCCGTTTGTTATTAAATATGGGCCTCGTGCTCATCCTGGCAACAGGAACGACCATAAAGAAGCCGTCGAGAGATATCGGAAGAGTTTTCTTTTCTGTTTTATAGCCGTACTACCATGGAAGTCTTTCGCAGAGAGATATGGTAGATGGGCTAGAAGAGCATGACATATACTGTTGTGTCGATATTTTCTCCTCGGACCTTGAAAATTTATGGTGGGGACACGCAAACTTCTCAACAGGCCGTACCAATATCCGCAGCTGGTCTCCAAGGTGAAGAGTCTCTAGTCGATAGAATAATGTAGGTAAGGGAAGTCGGCAAATTAGATCCGTAACTTCGGGATAAGGATTGGCTCTGAAGATTGAGATAGTCGGGCTTGATTGGGAAACAATAACATGGTTTATGTGCTCGTTCTGGGTAAATAGAGTGTCTATCATTTATGGTGGTTACTTGTTCCCCGGATAGTTTAGTTACGTAGCCAATTGTGGAACTTTCTTGCTAAAATTTTTAAGAATACTAATTGGCTCAAACCGATTAGTTCTTATTAATTATAACGATTATCAATTAACAATCAATTCAGAACTGGCACGGACTTGGGGAATCCGACTGTCTAATTAAAACAAAGCATTGTGATGGCCCTAGCGGGTGTTGACACAATGTGATTTCTGCCCAGTGCTCTGAATGTCAAAGTGAAGAAATTCAAGTAAGCGCGGGTCAACGGCGGGAGTAACTATGACTCTCTTTATAGAGTTCCCCCCTTAGAACTTTTTCCATGTTGGTGCAACTAATAGAAACGAGCCTCGGAGACCTAACACTTCTGTGGTACTTAACCTGGAAGCCCAACATGACCATAGTGCAGGAATCGACCCATTGGTTAGGGTCACCTGTACGATATGTGAAAGAATCTTTAGTTCTAAAAGAGGGCTTGGTGTTCACATGTCACGTATGCACAAAGACGAGTTTGATCAACTTCGTCGGCGTGTAGACGTAAACCTAAGATGGAGTGAGGAAGAGAAGTGGATGATGGCGAGAAAGGAGTTTGAGCTTGCAGCAAGTGGTATCTTACGGCATCCAAATAAGCAACTAGCGGATTTTTTTACACACCGCAGCGTCGAAGGAATAAAGAAAATTCGACAGAGGGGTGACTATAAGGCAAAAATGGAGCAGATAAGAGGGCAATCTGCTCCCACCCCAGAAGTTGCAGAATTAAGTACCACACAGCGCCGCCCTAGTTATAGCGAGCAAGAACACCGAGTATCGCCATCGGAAGCATCCCGAATTATTCCATCTGTACAGTCTGGCGAAATCATGCGGAAACTACGGGGCTACCGCCCCGTAGTATGTAATCCCCTGTGGAGAGCCGAGGTCCTTCAATCTATCATCGATAGGGCGGAGGATCTTGGACCGGAAACCACTCTCCAATGTTTGTCCAACTACCTCCTGGAAATTTTTCCGGCACAGAATGCACCCCACATTCTGACGAGGCCTCCCCGGAGGCCCCGAAATAGGAGGGAAAGTAGAAGGCAGCAGTACGCAATGGTGCAGCGTAACTGGGACAAACATAAGGGGAGATGCATAAAATCCTTGCTTGATGGAGCTGATGAGTCGGTAATGCCAAACAGAGAAATTATGGAACCCTACTGGAGAGAAGTGATGACCCAACCCAGCCCAAGCTCTTGCGAGAACACACGGTTCCACATGGAACACGCGCTTGAGAGGGTTTGGTCCCCTATTAATGAACGGGACTTAAGGGTAAACAAGGTGCCATTATCTTCATCTCCGGGGCCTGACGGGATATCTCCAAAAACTGCCAGGAGTATTCCAACGGGTATTATGCTTCGCATAATGAACCTTATTCTCTGGTGCGGCAATCTACCACAACCATCACGACTGGCCAGAACCATCTTCATCCCGAAGATGGCGACGGCAACTCGTCCGCAAGACTTTCGTCCCATTTCGGTCCCCTCGGTCTTGGTTAGGCAACTAAATGCTATTCTAGCAACCCGATTGACCTCATCAATCAATTGGGACCCGCGTCAGCGGGGGTTCCTGCCTACCGATGGGTGTGCCGATAATGCGACGATAGTCGACTTAATTCTGAGGGAAAGCCATAAACGTTGGAAATCATGCTACATCGCGACACTAGATGTTAGCAAGGCATTTGATTCTGTATCTCATGCCGCAATCAAAAACACCTTGATTGCATATGGCCTACCAAAGGATTTCGTCGACTACGTACAGAGATCGTACGAGGTCGGGGGCACCACACTCAATGGGGAGGGCTGGATATCAGATGTGATCAGACCTGCGCGAGGTGTTAAGCAAGGGGATCCTCTGTCTCCAGTTCTATTCAACTTGATCATGGATCGGTTGCTTAGATCCCTACCCAAAGAGATTGGTGCCAAAGTCGGAAATGCCATGATAAACGCGGCAGCATTCGCTGATGATCTGGTCCTTTTTGCGGAAACTCCGATGGGCCTTCAAAAATTGTTGGACAAAACAGTTGACTTTTTGTCTTCTGTGGGACTCGACCTAAATGCTAACAAGTGTTTCACTGTTAGCATAAAGGGACAGCCGAAACAAAAGTGTAGTGTTGTGACCCAACACAGCTTTCGAGTAGGTTCGCGAGAATGTCCTTCAATGAAGCGCACCGACGAGTGGAAGTATTTAGGTATCCGGTTCACAGCGGAGGGGAGGGCCCGGTACAATCCAGCGGAAGACTTCGGTCCGAAGCTGTTGAGATTGACACGGGCCCCCCTGAAGCCACAACAGAAGTTATTTGCCCTTAGGACTGTCCTTATCCCACAACTCTATCACAAGCTGACCCTTGGGAGTGTGACGATAGGCGTTCTAAGAAAATCTGACAAATTGGTACGATTCTATATCCGGAAATGGTTAGATCTTCCGGCGGATGTGCCAGTATCCTTCTTCCACGCCCCCCATAATTCTGGGGGACTCGGGATCCCATCATTAAGATGGATAGCTCCAATGCTTCGTTTAAAACGATTGAGCAGCATTAAGTGGCCCCACCTCGAACAATCCGAGGCGGCCAGCTGTTTCATGGACGACGAAATGCGGCGGGCCCGGGTTAGATTACTAGCGGGAGGTACGGAACTGCTTTCACGTTCGGACATAGAGTCGTACTGGGCAAATAGGTTGTACATGTCTGTTGATGGCAGCGGTCTCCGTGAAGCTGGTAAATTCCACCAGCAACATGGATGGGTAAGTCAACCCACGCGTTTACTAACAGGAAAGGAATATTTGAACGGAATCAAGTTGCGGATAAATGCCCTACCTTCAAAGTCTCGTACTACGAGGGGACGGCACGAATTGGATAGACTGTGTCGTGCAGGATGTGATGCTTCCGAAACAACAAACCACATCTTGCAGAAATGTTACCGTACGCATGGAAGGCGGGTAGCTAGACACAACAGCGTAGTAAATTCAATCAAGTTGGGACTTGAGAGAAAAGGCTGCGTTGTTCATGTCGAACCAAGTCTGCAATGCGAATCCGGCTTGAATAAACCTGACCTGGTGGCTATCCGACAAAATCACATTTATGTGATAGACGCTCAGGTTGTGACAGACGGACACTCGATCGACGATGCGCACAAACGCAAAGTCGAGAGATACGACAGACCGGACATACGTACTGAATTGCGGCGACAATACGGAGGGACATGTGACATCGAGTTCCACTCCGCAACACTAAACTGGAGGGGGATCTGGAGTAGTCAGTCCGTAAAACGATTGATTGCAAAGGACCTCCTAGCTACTGGTGATAGTAATATCATCAGTATCAGGGCAGTGAAAGGAGGCATTTATTGCTTTAGACATTTTATGTATTGGAGCGGTTACTCTGGCGGTGCGGGTTGATGAAAGCACTGTGGTTATGCAAAATTGCCTGCTACCTTGGCACAACATCCAAAAAAGGTATAAACATCGCAAGTTGTCATATGAGGAGGGTTTTAGTACGTAGGCGCTGTAGAACTTCGGTTCTGATAGAACAGTGAATCGTGCATGCTATGAACTCTAATAAGAGATTAGTAGTATCTTTCGAAGATTTCCCTTCCTTAGCGATCAAAAAAAAAAAAAAAAAAAAAAAAAAAAAAAATAGCCAAATGCCTCGTCATCTAATTAGTGACGCGCATGAATGGATTAACGAGATTCCTACTGTCCCTATCTACTATCTAGCGAAACCACAGCCAAGGGAACGGGCTTGGAATAATTAGCGGGGAAAGAAGACCCTTTTGAGCTTGACTCTAATCTGGCAGTGTAAGGAGACATAAGAGGTGTAGAATAAGTGGGAGATATTAGGCTTCGGTTTGATATCGCCAATGAAATACCACTACTCTTATTGTTTCCTTACTTACTTGATTAAATGGAACGTGTATCATTTCCTAGCCATTATACGGATATATTTATTATATCTTATGGTATTGGGTTTTGATGCAAGCTTCTTGATCAAAGTATCACGAGTTTGTTATATAATCGCAAACAAATTCTTTAATAAAACGATGCATTTATGTATTTTTGATTTGAAAATTTGGTATAACTCCAATTACTCAGGTATGATCCAATTCAAGGACATTGCCAGGTAGGGAGTTTGACTGGGGCGGTACATCTCTCAAATAATAACGGAGGTGTCCCAAGGCCAGCTCAGTGCGGACAGAAACCACACATAGAGCAAAAGGGCAAATGCTGACTTGATCTCGGTGTTCAGTACACACAGGGACAGCAAAAGCTCGGCCTATCGATCCTTTTGGTTTAAAGAGTTTTTAACAAGAGGTGTCAGAAAAGTTACCATAGGGATAACTGGCTTGTGGCGGCCAAGCGTTCATAGCGACGTCGCTTTTTGATCCTTCGATGTCGGCTCTTCCTATCATTGTGAAGCAAAATTCACCAAGCGTTGGATTGTTCACCCATGCAAGGGAACGTGAGCTGGGTTTAGACCGTCGTGAGACAGGTTAGTTTTACCCTACTAATGACAAAACGTTGTTGCGACAGCATTCCTGCGTAGTACGAGAGGAACCGCAGGTACGGACCAATGGCACAATACTTGTTCGAGCGAACAGTGGTATGACGCTACGTCCGTTGGATTATGCCTGAACGCCTCTAAGGTCGTATCCGTGCTGGACTGCAATGATAAATAAGGGGCAATTTGCATTGTATGGCTTCTAAACCATTTAAAGTTTATAATTCATTTTATAAACGACAATGGATGTGATGCCAATGTAATTTGTAACATAGTAAATTGGGAGGATCTTCGATCACCTGATGCCGCGCTAGTTACATATAAAAACATTATTTAATACAATGACAAAGCCTAGAATCAATTGTAAACGACTTTTGTAACAGGCAAGGTGTTGTAAGTGGTTGAGCAGCTGCCATACTGCGATCCACTGAAGCTTATCCTTTGCTTGATGATTCGATATTTAATAAAATAACGAAATGGAAAGAATATTATAATTATTAAATTTATTTTGATAATTATAATTTTGGATTTTTGGGGAATCCAAAGAAAAAGGTAGCCAAAAAGTACTCGTCATATTATTAGTGACGCATATAAGATCATGTCAAAGTAAAAGAAACAAAGTAATGTTTGAGATTAACTATGAATCCACTTTTACGGTAGCCAAATATTCCGTCATATTATTAGTGACGCATATAAGATCATGTCAAAGTAAAAGAAACAAAGTAATGTTTGAGATTAACTATGAATCCACTTTTACGGTAGCCAAATGTCCCGTCATATTATTAGTGACGCATATAAGATCATGTCAAAGTAAAAGAAACAAAGTAATGTTTGAGATTAACTATGAATCCACTTTTACCGTAGCCAAATATTCCGTCATATTATTAGTGACGCATATAAGATCATGTCAAAGTAAAAGAAACAAAGTAATGTTTGAGATTAACTATGAATCCACTTTTACGGTAGCCAAATGTTCCGTCATATTAGTGACGCATATAAGATCATGTCAAAGTAAAAGAAACAAAGTAATGTTTGAGATTAACTATGAATCCACTTTTACGGTAGCCAAATGTTCCGTCATATTATTAGTGACGCATATAAGATCATGTCAAAGTAAAAGAAACAAAGTAATGTTTGAGATTAACTATGAATCCACTTTTACGGTAGCCAAATGTTCCGTCATATTATTAGTGACGCATATAAGATCATGTCAAAGTAAAAGAAACAAAGTAATGTTTGAGATTAACTATGAATCCACTTTTACGGTAGCCAAATGTTCCGTCATATTATTAGTGACGCATATAAGATCATGTCAAAGTAAAAGAAACAAAGTAATGTTTGAGATTAACTATGAATCCACTTTTACGGTAGCCAAATGTCCCGTCATATTATTAGTGACGCATATAAGATCATGTCAAAGTAAAAGAAACAAAGTAATGTTTGAGATTAACTATGAATCCACTTTTACGGTAGCCAAATGTCCCGTCATATTATTAGTGACGCATATAAGATCATGTCAAAGTAAAAGAAACAAAGTAATGTTTGAGATTAACTATGAATCCACTTTTACCGTAGCCAAATATTCCGTCATATTATTAGTGACGCATATAAGATCATGTCAAAGTAAAAGAAACAAAGTAATGTTTGAGATTAACTATGAATCCACTTTTACGGTAGCCAAATGTCCCGTCATATTATTAGTGACGCATATAAGATCATGTCAAAGTAAAAGAAACAAAGTAATGTTTGAGATTAACTATGAATCCACTTTTACCGTAGCCAAATGTTCCGTCATATTATTAGTGACGCATATAAGATCATGTCAAAGTAAAAGAAACAAAGTAATGTTTGAGATTAACTATGAATCCACTTTTACGGTAGCCAAATGTTCCGTCATATTATTAGTGACGCATATAAGATCATGTCAAAGTAAAAGAAACAAAGTAATGTTTGAGATTAACTATGAATCCACTTTTACGGTAGCCAAATGTCCCGTCATATTATTAGTGACGCATATAAGATCATGTCAAAGTAAAAGAAACAAAGTAATGTTTGAGATTAACTATGAATCCACTTTTACCGTAGCCAAATATTCCGTCATATTATTAGTGACGCATATAAGATCATGTCAAAGTAAAAGAAACAAAGTAATGTTTGAGATTAACTATGAATCCACTTTTACGGTAGCCAAATGTCCCGTCATATTATTAGTGACGCATATAAGATCATGTCAAAGTAAAAGAAACAAAGTAATGTTTGAGATAACTATATATAAACCTCTTTACGGTAACCAAGAGTCTCGTCACATTAATAATAATAGTTAATGAATGTATAGCCATATAGATGATTGGTGACCGGTAATGAATAAAAAAAAAACCTATATTTAATATATCTATAAATAATACATATTATTTGCGGAATCGTTCATATAATATTATACTATGATATAATATTATTAAAATAGGTAATTAATTTATTATTACGATATAGGTCACCCTGACTAACAAAAGATTTTTTAAAATACACAATTGAATGGCGGGAGTAACTGTAACTTTTAAAGTGTAGTTCAATGCCTTGTTAATCAATTAGTAATGTTCATCAATAAATTAATCAAATTCCTACTGTCCCGAAGAATTGCTACTGGGATAAAATTAAATTAAACCAACGCGGCTGGTGCTCACACTAAACACTTTTTTTCCATTAAAAATCATTATAGGTAGGCAAGGCAGTTTTGCCGATCAAAGTATTCTTCAAAATATATGAAATTATGATATCCGATATATATATATATATATATATGATATCAATAATATAAATAAATTTACCATATACATATGAAAATCAGTATGAATATCAATTATATGAAGAAATATATATCATATGTATATAAAAAAGTATGAAATATACCTATAAACCTACCTATAAGTGGTTGCCGACTCAAGTATTGTTTAAAACATATGATATGCATATGATTTTGTCAATAATATTAATAAATTAATCATATACATATGAAAATCAGCATAAATATCAATTATATTAAGAAATATATCATATGTATATAAAAAAGTATGAAATATACCTATAAACTCTTAAGTAAATTGAGAAAAAGCCACAGTGTGGGCTCATCTAGTACTGAAAACACCCGATATCTAGATAGGGTGTTCAAAAACTATTATAGGTAGGCAGTGGTTGCCGACCCAAGTATTGTTCAAAACATATGATATGCATATGATTTTGTCAATAATATTAATAAATTAACCATATACATATGAAAATCAGCATAAATATCAATTATATTAAGAAATATAACATATGTATATAAAAAAGTATGAAATATACCTATAAACTCTTAAGTAAATTGAGAAAAAGCCACAGTGTGGGCTCATCTAGTACTGAAAACACCCGATATCTAGATAGGGTGTTCAAAAACTATTATAGGTAGGCAGTGGTTGCCGACCCAAGTATTGTTCAAAACATATGATATGCATATGATTTTGTCAATAATATTAATAAATTAACCATATACATATGAAAATCAACATAAATATCAATTATATTAAGAAATATATCATATGTATATAAAAAAGTATGAAATATACCTATAAACTCTTAAGTAAATTAAGAGAAAGCCACAGTGTGGGCTCATCTAGTACAGAAAACACCCGATATCTAGATAGGGTGTTCAAAAACTATTATAGGTAGGCAGTGGTTGCCGACCCAAGTATTGTTCAAAACATATGATATGCATATGATTTTGTCAATAATATTAATAAATTAACCATATACATATGAAAATCAACATAAATATCAATTATATTAAGAAATATATCATATGTATATAAAAAAAGTATGAAATATACCTATAAACTCTTAAGTAAATTAAGAGAAAGCCACAGTGTGGGCTCATCTAGTACAGAAAACACCCGATATCTAGATAGGGTGTTCAAAAACTATTATAGGTAGGCAGTGGTTGCCGACCCAAGTATTGTTCAAAACATATGATATGCATATGATTTTGTCAATAATATTAATAAATTAACCATATACATATGAAAATCAGCATAAATATCAATTATATTAAGAAATATATCATATGTATATAAAAAAGTATGAAATATACCTATAAACTCTTAAGTAAATTAAGAGAAAGCCACAGTGTGGGCTCATCTAGTACAGAAAACACCCGATATCTAGATAGGGTGTTCAAAAACTATTATAGGTAGGCAGTGGTTGCCGACCCAAGTATTGTTCAAAACATATGATATGCATATGATTTTGTCAATAATATAAATAAATTTACCATATACATATGAAAATCAGCATAAATATAAATTATATGAAGAAGTAATTCATATGTATATAAAAAGTACTGAATTCAATATTCTCTTAAGTTATTATAGGAGAATAACTGTAGGGTGGGTGGCAAGCCCAATTGAAAATGCCCGATTTCAAGACATCGATGCAAAAAACTACTATAGGATGGTCAGTGGATGTCCATCTAGAATTGATATAAATCTATGTATATAATATGATTTAGTCAATGTTGACAATATATATTATAATATTATCCGTATAAATTTGTTTCTTTATTCTTTTTGAATACGAGACTTGGCTGAGCGGACTAATATTATTAAAACTCAAGATAATAACGTTGAAACGTGCGCCAAGGTTATATATGTATATATATAATAACAATTGGTTTCCAATTATTATCGTTAATTTTTGGTGGCAGGCTAATATAATGTATATTAAATTAGTACCTGCCTTAAAATCGGACGCACTATATCGTTTGCCGGTATAGTGAGTTCAAATAAAATAATAATATTTTTTAATAATATTATTATTAAATAAATACTTATTTTTCATATGCGCTCGGTTTTATATTATATATCATTCGAGAGTTATATGGAAAAATGTTAAATTTTAAATTTAACATCAAAATACAAATGATTTAATTCAATATTTATATTGATTAAACAAAAATTGCAAATGTGTGGATACATAAATAATTATGTATGTTGAAATAAAATGATATTTTAGAATAAAATATTGTACATATAATAAAATTATAGTAGCAAATATATATTAAATAAAAATTATGTTATAAAATTATACATACATACGTATATTTATATATATGATGTAATGAATAATTCTTATAACATCTAAAACTTGTTATATTAGTGGCGAAACAAGTATAAAACAAAACATAAAAGAAGGATTACGAATGCTATACAAGTTTTGGCCGTAATCAAATTCAAAAAATAGAATATTAAAATAATAGATCTATAATATTTATATTGCATTATTTCTATTCGAAAATATGAATGAAATATGTAAAGAAAAACATTATTCTGGTTGATCCTGCCAGTAGTTATATGCTTGTCTCAAAGATTAAGCCATGCATGTCTAAGTACACACGAATTAAAAGTGAAACCGCAAAAGGCTCATTATATCAGTTATGGTTCCTTAGATCGTTAACAGTTACTTGGATAACTGTGGTAATTCTAGAGCTAATACATGCAATTAAAACATGAACCTTTATGGGACATGTGCTTTTATTAGGCTAAAACCAAGCGATCGCAAGATCGTTATATTGGTTGAACTCTAGATAACATGCAGATCGTATGGTCATGTACCGACGACAGATCTTTCAAATGTCTGCCCTATCAACTTTTGATGGTAGTATCTAGGACTACCATGGTTGCAACGGGTAACGGGGAATCAGGGTTCGATTCCGGAGAGGGAGCCTGAGAAACGGCTACCACATCTAAGGAAGGCAGCAGGCGCGTAAATTACCCACTCCCAGCTCGGGGAGGTAGTGACGAAAAATAACAATACAGGACTCATATCCGAGGCCCTGTAATTGGAATGAGTACACTTTAAATCCTTTAACAAGGACCAATTGGAGGGCAAGTCTGGTGCCAGCAGCCGCGGTAATTCCAGCTCCAATAGCGTATATTAAAGTTGTTGCGGTTAAAACGTTCGTAGTTGAACTTGTGCTTCATACGGGTAGTACAACTTACATTTGTGGTTAGTACTATACCTTTATGTATGTAAGCGTATTACCGGTGGAGTTCTTATATGTGATTAAGTACTTGTATTTTTTCATATGTTCCTCCTATTTAAAAACCTGCATTAGTGCTCTTAAACGAGTGTTATTGTGGGCCGGTACAATTACTTTGAACAAATTAGAGTGCTTAAAGCAGGCTTCAAATGCCTGAATATTCTGTGCATGGGATAATGAAATAAGACCTCTGTTCTGCTTTCATTGGTTTTCAGATCAAGAGGTAATGATTAATAGAAGCAGTTTGGGGGCATTAGTATTACGACGCGAGAGGTGAAATTCTTGGACCGTCGTAAGACTAACTTAAGCGAAAGCATTTGCCAAAGATGTTTTCATTAATCAAGAACGAAAGTTAGAGGTTCGAAGGCGATCAGATACCGCCCTAGTTCTAACCATAAACGATGCCAGCTAGCAATTGGGTGTAGCTACTTTTATGGCTCTCTCAGTCGCTTCCCGGGAAACCAAAGCTTTTGGGCTCCGGGGGAAGTATGGTTGCAAAGCTGAAACTTAAAGGAATTGACGGAAGGGCACCACCAGGAGTGGAGCCTGCGGCTTAATTTGACTCAACACGGGAAAACTTACCAGGTCCGAACATAAGTGTGTAAGACAGATTGATAGCTCTTTCTCGAATCTATGGGTGGTGGTGCATGGCCGTTCTTAGTTCGTGGAGTGATTTGTCTGGTTAATTCCGATAACGAACGAGACTCAAATATATTAAATAGATATCTTCAGGATTATGGTGTTGAAGCTTATATAGCCTTCATTCATGGTGGGCAGTAAAATGTTTATTGTGTTTGAATGTGTTTATGTAAGTGGAGCCGTACCTGTTGGTTTGTCCCATTATAAGGACACTAGCTTCTTAAATGGACAAATTGCGTCTAGCAATAATGAGATTGAGCAATAACAGGTCTGTGATGCCCTTAGATGTCCTGGGCTGCACCGCGCTACAATGAAAGTATCAACGTGTATTTCCTAGACCGAGAGGTCCGGGTAAACCGCTGAACCACTTTCATGCTTGGGATTGTGAACTGAAACTGTTCACATGAACTTGGAATTCCCAGTAAGTGTGAGTCATTAACTCGCATTGATTACGTCCCTGCCCTTTGTACACACCGCCCGTCGCTACTACCGATTGAATTATTTAGTGAGGTCTCCGGACGTGATCACTGTGACGCCTTGCGTGTTACGGTTGTTTCGCAAAAGTTGACCGAACTTGATTATTTAGAGGAAGTAAAAGTCGTAACAAGGTTTCCGTAGGTGAACCTGCGGAAGGATCATTATTGTATATAATATCTTTACCGTAAACAACAATAACTTGTTTTAATTATAAAATATATTTTTATAATATAACAAGATAAAATTGCCAAACAATTATATATTTATAAAAAAAGAAGTTCAATGAAAATTTGGATTAAATTTTTTTATAAATAAAATCAAGCAAACAAGAATAATAATCAAGCAAATTAAATTGTATTATAATATATTCACAAATTTATGTTTATATATTATAATATGAAACTTGCGTGTATATGGACCATAATATACACGCGTTGCGAATATGTATTGTTCATCATAGTTATGGGCATACATTGGCTAATGCAACAACCTAAAATGTTGAATGTTGTACCTGGTTTACTTCAGGTTAATGTTTTATATAAAAAACGCAATATTATATCACATTAAAATTATATGAAATTGTAAATTATCCAAGTAATAAATGGTATAATATTGTTTATATAAAACTAAGACATTTCGCAGCATTTCGTTTTAGGTATAAAAAAAAGATTTATTGAAGGAATTGATATATGCCAGTAAAATGGTGTATTTTTAATTTCTTTCAATAAATTCATATTTGACAAATTGAAATAATAAATATAAAAACTCTAAGCGGTGGATCACTCGGCTCATGGGTCGATGAAGAACGCAGCAAACTGTGCGTCATCGTGTGAACTGCAGGACACATGAACATCGACATTTTGAACGCATATCGCAGTCCATGCTGTTATGGTACTTTAATTAATTTTTTAGTGCTGCTTGGACTACATATGGTTGAGGGTTGTAAGACTATGCTAATTAAGTTGTTTAGAAATTTGGTAATCAAATTTCTAAGCATATGGTATATTATTGGATAAAAATTTTAATTAAATATAATTATTATTTTTATTCATAATATTAAAATATCTATGGAAAACATTATCTCACATTATAAATAATTTGATTGTGAAAAACGAAGAAAAATATTTTCATTTTCAATCATATAATACTGAGGAATGTCTAGCATAAAAAATGTTTGAAATATTTTTCATCTAGAATTGTCTCTTATTAATGATTTAGTAAAATTGAAATCTTTTGTAAATGTTATTGTTCTTCGTTAAATTCGTTTAAAACTCATAACTAAATTAAAACTAATTAACGAAAAAAATTTTTATACGAATTCATTAAATGTTTCTCCATTATATAAATGTAAAGAATATATTGAAAAAAAAAATGTTATATACAACCTCAACTCATATGGGACTACCCCCTGAATTTAAGCATATTAATTAGGGGAGGAAAAGAAACTAACTAGGATTTTCTTAGTAGCGGCGAGCGAAAAGAAATCAGTTCAGCACTAAGTCACTTTGTCTATATGGCAAATGTGAGATGCAGTGTATGGAGCGTCAATATTCTAGTATGAGAAATTAACGATTTAAGTCCTTCTTAAATGAGGCCATTTACCCATAGAGGGTGCCAGGCCCGTATAACGTTAATGATTACTAGATGATGTTTCCAAAGAGTCGTGTTGCTTGATAGTGCAGCACTAAGTGGGTGGTAAACTCCATCTAAAACTAAATATAACCATGAGACCGATAGTAAACAAGTACCGTGAGGGAAAGTTGAAAAGAACTCTGAATAGAGAGTTAAATAGTACGTGAAACTGCTTAGAGGTTAAGCCCGATGAACCTGAATATCCATTATGGAAAATTCATCATTAAAATTGTAATATTTAAACAATATTATGATAATAGTGTGCATTTTTTCCATATAAGGACATTGTAATCTATTAGCATACAAAATTTATCATAAAATATGGCTTATAGTTTATTTAAATTAAAATGCTTGCGTTTTAACACAAAATAAATGTCATTAATTTGATAAAGTGCTGATAGATTTATATGATTACAGTGCGTTAATTTTTCGGAATTATATAATGGCATAATTATCAATGATTTTTGTGTTTATTATATGCACTTGTATGATTAACAATGCGAAAGATTCAGGATACCTTCGGGACCCGTCTTGAAACACGGACCAAGGAGTCTAACATATGTGCAAGTTATTGGGATATAAACCTAATAGCGTAATTAACTTGACTAATAATGGGATTAGTTTTTTAACTATTTATAGTTAATTAACACAATCCCGGGGCGTTCTATATAGTTATGTATAATGATATTTATATTATTTATGCCTCTAACTGGAACGTACCTTGAGCATATATGCTGTGACCCGAAAGATGGTGAACTATACTTGATCAGGTTGAAGTCAGGGGAAACCCTGATGGAAGACCGAAACAGTTCTGACGTGCAAATCGATTGTCAGAATTGAGTATAGGGGCGAAAGACCAATCGAACCATCTAGTAGCTGGTTCCTTCCGAAGTTTCCCTCAGGATAGCTGGTGCATTTTAATATTATATAAAATAATCTTATCTGGTAAAGCGAATGATTAGAGGCCTTAGGGTCGAAACGATCTTAACCTATTCTCAAACTTTAAATGGGTAAGAACCTTAACTTTCTTGATATGAAGTTTAAGGTTATGATATAATGTGCCCAGTGGGCCACTTTTTGGTAAGCAGAACTGGCGCTGTGGGATGAACCAAACGTAATGTTACGGTGCCCAAATTAACAACTCATGCAGATACCATGAAAGGCGTTGGTTGCTTAAAACAGCAGGACGGTGATCATGGAAGTCGAAATCCGCTAAGGAGTGTGTAACAACTCACCTGCCGAAGCAACTAGCCCTTAAAATGGATGGCGCTTAAGTTGTATACCTATACATTACCGCTAAAGTAGATGATTTATATTACTTGTAATATAAATTTTGAAACTTTAGTGAGTAGGAAGGTACAATGGTATGCGTAGAAGTGTTTGGCGTAAGCCTGCATGGAGCTGCCATTGGTACAGATCTTGGTGGTAGTAGCAAATAATCGAATGAGACCTTGGAGGACTGAAGTGGAGAAGGGTTTCGTGTGAACAGTGGTTGATCACGAGTTAGTCGGTCCTAAGTTCAAGGCGAAAGCCGAAAATTTTCAAGTAAAAAACTAATGACTAAATAAATATATATACAAGCCAAAAATAATATACTTGAATAATTTTGAACGAAAGGGAATACGGTTCCAATTCCGTAACCTGTTGAGTATCCGTTTGTTATTAAATATGGGCCTCGTGCTCATCCTGGCAACAGGAACGACCATAAAGAAGCCGTCGAGAGATATCGGAAGAGTTTTCTTTTCTGTTTTATAGCCGTACTACCATGGAAGTCTTTCGCAGAGAGATATGGTAGATGGGCTAGAAGAGCATGACATATACTGTTGTGTCGATATTTTCTCCTCGGACCTTGAAAATTTATGGTGGGGACACGCAAACTTCTCAACAGGCCGTACCAATATCCGCAGCTGGTCTCCAAGGTGAAGAGTCTCTAGTCGATAGAATAATGTAGGTAAGGGAAGTCGGCAAATTAGATCCGTAACTTCGGGATAAGGATTGGCTCTGAAGATTGAGATAGTCGGGCTTGATTGGGAAACAATAACATGGTTTATGTGCTCGTTCTGGGTAAATAGAGTGTCTATCATTTATGGTGGTTACTTGTTCCCCGGATAGTTTAGTTACGTAGCCAATTGTGGAACTTTCTTGCTAAAATTTTTAAGAATACTAATTGGCTCAAACCGATTAGTTCTTATTAATTATAACGATTATCAATTAACAATCAATTCAGAACTGGCACGGACTTGGGGAATCCGACTGTCTAATTAAAACAAAGCATTGTGATGGCCCTAGCGGGTGTTGACACAATGTGATTTCTGCCCAGTGCTCTGAATGTCAAAGTGAAGAAATTCAAGTAAGCGCGGGTCAACGGCGGGAGTAACTATGACTCTCTTAAGGTAGCCAAATGCCTCGTCATCTAATTAGTGACGCGCATGAATGGATTAACGACGGACGTGTGTTTTCGACGTGCTCCATTAACTTGTGAATAACTTTTGATTCCGTGCGAATTAATTGCTAATTTTTAGCTTAAAATTCGCGGATTCGCCTAGCGATTAAAATCGTGTAATTTTCCGGTCGGAAAAGTGCGGTTTTCCTCGCGAAAACATCGTGTGAAAGTTTGCAAACAACAGCACGTGTTGGAAATTTTCCGCTGCAGCTTGTGTGTGTGGGTGAGTAGAGCACAGCTTATTCTCCCCTACTCCCAATGGAGGGCGCGCTCTCTGAGAGCGAGCTGTCGGCGAGCAGTCGGGCCAGCAGTCGGCCCAGTAGTGCTGCGAGTACGGCGAGGCGTCGGCGCGGAAAGAGAGGGAAGGCGACGACGAGCGCGGTGCCGAAACCGACGCAGCCGAAGCTGTTGGCGCTTGACGTCAACGAGCCTCTGCCGGCGCCGGTAGGTGTGTTGGAGGAGAGCCCATTCTCCTCTCTCGAGGTGGCGTTGGCCTCAGCCTCTGCCGCTGCCGCTGGCGTCGCTGCCCTTTCCGCTGCTTCCCCCGCTGCCGCCTCCGCTGCTGCTCCCGCTGCTTCCCCTGCTGCTGCTCCCGCTGCTTCCCCTGCTGCTGCCCCCGCTGCTGCCCCTGCCGCTGCCCCCGCTGCTGCCCCCGCTGTCGCCAGGGATTCTGGTGGAGCCGCAGCTGCCCCCCTGTCCCCGTCTCCCCTCCCGTCGTCGCGTCCGTCCATGGTACGGTGGCCGAGCTGGCCAAGATCAAGGACGGATTCTTGGAAGAGGTTGTTGCGTCGAATTTATCGACCAAGCAGGCCTGCGCCATGATGCGGTGCCTGAACAGGTATGAGGGCCTGGTGCTTGCGCTCTCGGCGCGGAATGCAGCCTTGGAGGCTCTCCGCGACCAGCAGCGAATGCCGCCGCCGCCGCCCCCGAAGTCCGTCATGGCGCAGGCTGTGGTCCCCATGCCACCTGCTGGGTATGCAGCCGCATATCCCAGCCTGCCAGCGCCTCAAGCTGCTCCGGTGCCTGCCCCGCGGAAGCCACGCGAGACGTGGTCCGCCGTTGTGGTGAGCAAGGACCCGACAGTGAGCGGAAAAGAGGTTGCAGAAAAGGTGCGCAGGGAGATCGCCCCTTCGCTTGGCGTACGTCTGCATGAGGTGAGAGGGCTTGCGCGTGGCGGTGCCATCATCCGCACCCCCTCATCAGGCGAAATTCGCAAGGTTGTCGCAAACAAGAAGTTTGCAGAAGTTGGCCTGGAGATCAAGCAGAGCCCGGCGCAGCGACCCAAGGTGGTCGTTAGCAACGTCGACACTGCGACGAAGCCAGCTGACTTTATGAAGGACCTCTACAGGAACAACTTCGCGGAAGTAATGGATGTGGCCTCCTTTGAAAAGGCGGTACATCTCGAGAAGCCATGGTCTGCGGCTGACGGCGCCACAGTCAATGTGACGCTCGATGTCAACGCCGTGGCCCTTGAGGTGCTGGATGGTGCAAAGGCGTACATCGGCTGGTTCGCGTATAACTGCCGAGCCTTGGTGCGCACGTACGCCTGCCACAGGTGCGTCGGATTCGACCACAAGGTCGCCCAGTGCCGGTACAAGGAGAACGTGTGCCGCCAGTGCGGACAGAACGGCCACAGTGCGCGGAGTTGCACGAACCCGGTGGACTGCCGGAACTGCCGCTTCAAGGGGTATGCCTCGGGACACAATATGTTGTCCCCAAGCTGCCCAGTGTATGCGGCTGTGCTGGCGAGGGTGAATGCTAGACACTAATGTTTAGCATCATCCAGGCAAACTGTGGCCGAGGCCGAGCTGCGACGGTCGAGCTCGGAGTCCGATTGAGGGAATCAGGATTTCTGTTCGCACTTTTGCAGGAGCCATATCCAGACGTCGGGAGGATGGATGTGCTGCCTGAAGGAATGAGGATCTTCGCCGATCGGCGAGGGAAGGCAGCCATCCTAGTGGATCACCAGGATGTCATCTGTATGCCAGTGGAGCCCCTCACCACCGACCACGGCGTATGCGTGAGCGTTAAAGGGAGTTTTGGCTCAATCTTCCTTTGCTCCGTATATTGCCAATTCGACGCCGACCTAGACCCGTATCTCAGATACATGGATGCGGTCCTGCTGCAGGCCAGCAGAACGCCGTGCATCA
Organism: Drosophila ficusphila; assembly: GCF_018152265.1. Taxonomy (NCBI): domain Eukaryota; kingdom Metazoa; phylum Arthropoda; class Insecta; order Diptera; family Drosophilidae; genus Drosophila; species Drosophila ficusphila. The sequence goes on from NW_025064126.1 coordinate 47,878, forward strand.
TGGGACTTGATGCGAATGCAGTATCCCCCATGTGGTTTAGCAAACTCTCTCGGCAGACCGAGGGGCAAGCTAACCGCACCCGGGGTGAACTGCTGTCTGAGTGGATGCTGGAGAAAGGAGTCGTCGCTCTTAACCAGCACAGTGAGGTGTTCACGTTCGATAGCGGCAGAGCCCGCAGTGATATCGACGTGACGATCGCCAACGAAGCAGCATCTATGTGGGCCACATATGAGTGGAGAGTGGGCGAGTGGGAGTTAAGTGATCACAACAGGATTACTGTTGTTGCCACACCAACTACCACGCGCGCAGTTGAGAGCATAGCTCCTGTGCCGTCCTGGAACTTCTCCACTGCTCGCTGGCGATTGTTCGAAGAGGAATTGGTGAGCCGGGCAGCCGGACTTTCGGAAGACTTCTCTGAATCGCCGTTGGACCAGCAAGTTTCTGCCCTGCGGCAAGTGGTGCACGAGGCGTGCGACCTTGCGCTGGGTAGGAAGACGCCGAGATCGCCTAGGAGGAGAGCACGTTGGTGGACCGCCGACCTCAGCTCTGCGCGCCGCGAAGTCAGAAGACTTCGGCGCAGGCTCCAGGACGCCCGCCGACGGGGCGACGTCGAAAGGACTGAGCTGCTTGTGGTCGAACTGAGGATCGCCTCAGCCGGCTACAAGAAGCTCATTCTGAAGGCGAAGGAGGACAGCTGGAGAAACTTCGTGGGAGAGAACGCAGACGATCCATGGGGGCGCGTCTACAAGATTTGCCGCGGTCGTAACAAACGCTCGGAGATTGGGTGTCTTCGCGTAAACGGCGAGCTGGTCACCGATTGGGGTGACTGTGCGCGAGTGCTCCTCCGTAACTTTTTCCCAGTTGCGGAGTCAGATGCACCGATTGCCTACGCGGAGACAGTCCCACCGGCGCTCGATGAATTCGAGGTTGACGCTTGTGTCGCCAGGTTGAAGAGCAGACGCTCGCCTGGCATGGACGGCATCAACGGCACGATCTGCAAGGCGGTCTGGCGCGCCATACCTCAATACCTCACGAGGCTATTTTCCCGGTGCATCCGGTCGGGGTACTTTCCCAGCGAGTGGAAGTGTCCACGCGTAGTGGCGCTACTCAAGGGACCCGACAAGGACAAGTGCGAGCCATCCTCGTACAGGGGAATCTGCCTGCTGCCCGTTTTTGGCAAGGTGCTTGAGGGAATCATGGTGAATCGCGTTAGAGAAGTTCTTCCGGAAGGCTGCAGATGGCAGTTTGGATTTCGCCGAGGACGATGTGTGGAGGAAGCTTGGAGACACGTAAAGAGCAGTGTCGCCGCCAGCACGGCGCGATACGTGCTTGGACTTTTCGTGGACTTCAAAGGAGCTTTCGACAACGTCGAATGGTGCGCTGCACTGCGCCGATTGGCCGAGTTGGGATGCCGGGAAATGAGCTTGTGGCGAAGCTTCTTCTCCGGCCGAAGAGCAGTGATCCGAAGCAGTGTTGGTACCGTGGACGTACCAGTCACTAGAGGTTGCCCGCAGGGGTCAATCAGTGGCCCATTTATTTGGGATCTACTGATGGATGTACTGCTACAGCGCCTTGAGCCGTACTGCGCACTCAGCGCGTACGCGGATGACCTGCTTCTTCTCATCGAGGGAAACTCCCGACTCGCGCTTGAAGAAAAAGGAGCGCAACTAATGTCCATTGTTGAAACGTGGGGAGCAGAAATTGGTGTAACCGTTTCCACCAGCAAGACGGTGGTTATGCTGCTGAAGGGCAACATGGCGCGCACGCCATTGGTAAGATTTGCGGGAGCAAGCTTGCCGTATGTCCGCAGCTGCCGGTACCTTGGCATCAAAGTCAGTGAGCGCATGAGCTTCATGGTGCACATCACCTCGCTCAGAATGCGGATCACGGGAGTTGTTGGAGCATTGGCGCGTGTGCTTCGAGCCGACTGGGGCCTCAGTCCTCGAGCCAAGCGGACCATATATGCCGGACTCTTAGCACCCTGTGTGCTCTTTGGTGCCTCGGTATGGTATGTCAGTACGACGAGGCAAATAGTGGCCAGGAGGCGACTTATTGCCTGCCAAAGGCTGATCCTACTAGGAAGCCTTCCGGTATGCCGAACAGTGTCTTCCCTGGCACTGCAGGTTCTTGCTGGAGCTCCCCCGCTTGACTTGGCTGCAATGAAAATTGCCGTTAAGTTCAAGCTGAAGCGTGGATACCCGTTGGAGGAATACGACTGGCTCTACGGCGAAGACCTTTCAGGTCTAAGCTGGAAGCAGAGAATGGAGCGGATTGACGAGTGTCTATTGCGTGATTGGCAGGACAGATGGGATGATGTGGACTCCCCAGGACGGGTGACCCACAACTTCATCCCAAATGTCAGCCTCGTCCATCGAAATCCCAATTTTGGGTTTTCGATGCGCATGGGATTCCTGCTTACAGGGCACGGGTCGTTGAACGCATTTCTGCATAGCAGAGCTCTTAGCGATACCGCCGCATGCTCATGTGGCGATCCTAACGAGGATTGGGAGCACATCCTTTGTGCTTGCCCCCACTATGCAGATTTGCGCGACCTCAATGGACTTGGTGTGCAGCGCGTTGGCGAAACCTGGACATTTGGACGGATTCTGGAGGACGAGGACAGGACTCGGAGGCTGAAGGAGTTTGCTGAGGAAGTTTTCACCAGGAGAGGGAGGAACTCATAGTTCCTTTTTTTTTGCTCACGCCGTGTGGTTAGCGGAGAAGAATACTGCCACAGCCCACCATTGCTTGTCGTAGGAGGCGACTAATATGGCATGGGCACTCTATCCGGGCTTGTCGGAGCCAAAAGGGAGGGTCCACCGAACCCTGCATTTCGGTACCACGGGTTGAGCAGTGCCTTCCAAGGCTGCTCATTGAGGTCGGCCCCCTTGTGGGAGTATCGTGGTGGCTGTGGTTGATACCTATATCGCGGGTAGAACTTTCAAGTTCGACGAAGAGTTGCGTATATACGACTCGGGTGCTGTGACCCTAAGATCAGAAGAGATTTTAGATAGATCTCGCTCCTCAGCAAGGGGGAGTGTTTGCCCGACAAGCACACACTCGAATTGCTACCGGGATAGTTGCTACGTACATAGCTGTAGCTTCTATTTTGGGGCGTTGGTCTGGCGCTTAATCTAGACACATGCACTATATACATGGGTATATAAGAGTGTCGTGGCTGTACTCCCTTCAATGTGGAACACGCCACGTTAAATAAAACTCGGAGGGATCCGATCCACACCCCTGTCCCTATCTACTATCTAGCGAAACCACAGCCAAGGGAACGGGCTTGGAATAATTAGCGGGGAAAGAAGACCCTTTTGAGCTTGACTCTAATCTGGCAGTGTAAGGAGACATAAGAGGTGTAGAATAAGTGGGAGATATTAGGCTTCGGTTTGATATCGCCAATGAAATACCACTACTCTTATTGTTTCCTTACTTACTTGATTAAATGGAACGTGTATCATTTCCTAGCCATTATACGGATATATTTATTATATCTTATGGTATTGGGTTTTGATGCAAGCTTCTTGATCAAAGTATCACGAGTTTGTTATATAATCGCAAACAAATTCTTTAATAAAACGATGCATTTATGTATTTTTGATTTGAAAATTTGGTATAACTCCAATTACTCAGGTATGATCCAATTCAAGGACATTGCCAGGTAGGGAGTTTGACTGGGGCGGTACATCTCTCAAATAATAACGGAGGTGTCCCAAGGCCAGCTCAGTGCGGACAGAAACCACACATAGAGCAAAAGGGCAAATGCTGACTTGATCTCGGTGTTCAGTACACACAGGGACAGCAAAAGCTCGGCCTATCGATCCTTTTGGTTTAAAGAGTTTTTAACAAGAGGTGTCAGAAAAGTTACCATAGGGATAACTGGCTTGTGGCGGCCAAGCGTTCATAGCGACGTCGCTTTTTGATCCTTCGATGTCGGCTCTTCCTATCATTGTGAAGCAAAATTCACCAAGCGTTGGATTGTTCACCCATGCAAGGGAACGTGAGCTGGGTTTAGACCGTCGTGAGACAGGTTAGTTTTACCCTACTAATGACAAAACGTTGTTGCGACAGCATTCCTGCGTAGTACGAGAGGAACCGCAGGTACGGACCAATGGCACAATACTTGTTCGAGCGAACAGTGGTATGACGCTACGTCCGTTGGATTATGCCTGAACGCCTCTAAGGTCGTATCCGTGCTGGACTGCAATGATAAATAAGGGGCAATTTGCATTGTATGGCTTCTAAACCATTTAAAGTTTATAATTCATTTTATAAACGACAATGGATGTGATGCCAATGTAATTTGTAACATAGTAAATTGGGAGGATCTTCGATCACCTGATGCCGCGCTAGTTACATATAAAAACATTATTTAATACAATGACAAAGCCTAGAATCAATTGTAAACGACTTTTGTAACAGGCAAGGTGTTGTAAGTGGTTGAGCAGCTGCCATACTGCGATCCACTGAAGCTTATCCTTTGCTTGATGATTCGATATTTAATAAAATAACGAAATGGAAAGAATATTATAATTATTAAATTTATTTTGATAATTATAATTTTGGATTTTTGGGGAATCCAAAGAAAAAGGTAGCCAAAAAGTACTCGTCATATTATTAGTGACGCATATAAGATCATGTCAAAGTAAAAGAAACAAAGTAATGTTTGAGATTAACTATGAATCCACTTTTACGGTAGCCAAATATTCCGTCATATTATTAGTGACGCATATAAGATCATGTCAAAGTAAAAGAAACAAAGTAATGTTTGAGATTAACTATGAATCCACTTTTACGGTAGCCAAATGTCCCGTCATATTATTAGTGACGCATATAAGATCATGTCAAAGTAAAAGAAACAAAGTAATGTTTGAGATTAACTATGAATCCACTTTTACCGTAGCCAAATATTCCGTCATATTATTAGTGACGCATATAAGATCATGTCAAAGTAAAAGAAACAAAGTAATGTTTGAGATTAACTATGAATCCACTTTTACGGTAGCCAAATGTTCCGTCATATTAGTGACGCATATAAGATCATGTCAAAGTAAAAGAAACAAAGTAATGTTTGAGATTAACTATGAATCCACTTTTACGGTAGCCAAATGTTCCGTCATATTATTAGTGACGCATATAAGATCATGTCAAAGTAAAAGAAACAAAGTAATGTTTGAGATTAACTATGAATCCACTTTTACGGTAGCCAAATGTTCCGTCATATTATTAGTGACGCATATAAGATCATGTCAAAGTAAAAGAAACAAAGTAATGTTTGAGATTAACTATGAATCCACTTTTACGGTAGCCAAATGTTCCGTCATATTATTAGTGACGCATATAAGATCATGTCAAAGTAAAAGAAACAAAGTAATGTTTGAGATTAACTATGAATCCACTTTTACGGTAGCCAAATGTCCCGTCATATTATTAGTGACGCATATAAGATCATGTCAAAGTAAAAGAAACAAAGTAATGTTTGAGATTAACTATGAATCCACTTTTACGGTAGCCAAATGTCCCGTCATATTATTAGTGACGCATATAAGATCATGTCAAAGTAAAAGAAACAAAGTAATGTTTGAGATTAACTATGAATCCACTTTTACCGTAGCCAAATATTCCGTCATATTATTAGTGACGCATATAAGATCATGTCAAAGTAAAAGAAACAAAGTAATGTTTGAGATTAACTATGAATCCACTTTTACGGTAGCCAAATGTCCCGTCATATTATTAGTGACGCATATAAGATCATGTCAAAGTAAAAGAAACAAAGTAATGTTTGAGATTAACTATGAATCCACTTTTACCGTAGCCAAATGTTCCGTCATATTATTAGTGACGCATATAAGATCATGTCAAAGTAAAAGAAACAAAGTAATGTTTGAGATTAACTATGAATCCACTTTTACGGTAGCCAAATGTTCCGTCATATTATTAGTGACGCATATAAGATCATGTCAAAGTAAAAGAAACAAAGTAATGTTTGAGATTAACTATGAATCCACTTTTACGGTAGCCAAATGTCCCGTCATATTATTAGTGACGCATATAAGATCATGTCAAAGTAAAAGAAACAAAGTAATGTTTGAGATTAACTATGAATCCACTTTTACCGTAGCCAAATATTCCGTCATATTATTAGTGACGCATATAAGATCATGTCAAAGTAAAAGAAACAAAGTAATGTTTGAGATTAACTATGAATCCACTTTTACGGTAGCCAAATGTCCCGTCATATTATTAGTGACGCATATAAGATCATGTCAAAGTAAAAGAAACAAAGTAATGTTTGAGATAACTATATATAAACCTCTTTACGGTAACCAAGAGTCTCGTCACATTAATAATAATAGTTAATGAATGTATAGCCATATAGATGATTGGTGACCGGTAATGAATAAAAAAAAAAACCTATATTTAATATATCTATAAATAATACATATTATTTGCGGAATCGTTCATATAATATTATACTATGATATAATATTATTAAAATAGGTAATTAATTTATTATTACGATATAAGTCACCCTGACTAACAAAAGATTTTTTAAAATACACAATTGAATGGCGGGAGTAACTGTAACTTTTAAAGTGTAGTTCAATGCCTTGTTAATCAATTAGTAATGTTCATCAATAAATTAATCAAATTCCTACTGTCCCGAAGAATTGCTACTGGGATAAAATTAAATTAAACCAACGCGGCTGGTGCTCACACTAAACACTTTTTTTCCATTAAAAATCATTATAGGTAGGCAAGGCAGTTTTGCCGATCAAAGTATTCTTCAAAATATATGAAATTATGATATCCGATATATATATATATATATATATGATATCAATAATATAAATAAATTTACCATATACATATGAAAATCAGTATGAATATCAATTATATGAAGAAATATATATCATATGTATATAAAAAAGTATGAAATATACCTATAAACCTACCTATAAGTGGTTGCCGACTCAAGTATTGTTTAAAACATATGATATGCATATGATTTTGTCAATAATATTAATAAATTAATCATATACATATGAAAATCAGCATAAATATCAATTATATTAAGAAATATATCATATGTATATAAAAAAGTATGAAATATACCTATAAACTCTTAAGTAAATTAAGAGAAAGCCACAGTGTGGGCTCATCTAGTACTGAAAACACCCGATATCTAGATAGGGTGTTCAAAAACTATTATAGGTAGGCAGTGGTTGCCGACCCAAGTATTGTTCAAAACATATGATATGCATATGATTTTGTCAATAATATTAATAAATTAACCATATACATATGAAAATCAGCATAAATATCAATTATATTAAGAAATATAACATATGTATATAAAAAAGTATGAAATATACCTATAAACTCTTAAGTAAATTGAGAAAAAGCCACAGTGTGGGCTCATCTAGTACTGAAAACACCCGATATCTAGATAGGGTGTTCAAAAACTATTATAGGTAGGCAGTGGTTGCCGACCCAAGTATTGTTCAAAACATATGATATGCATATGATTTTGTCAATAATATTAATAAATTAACCATATACATATGAAAATCAACATAAATATCAATTATATTAAGAAATATATCATATGTATATAAAAAAGTATGAAATATACCTATAAACTCTTAAGTAAATTAAGAGAAAGCCACAGTGTGGGCTCATCTAGTACAGAAAACACCCGATATCTAGATAGGGTGTTCAAAAACTATTATAGGTAGGCAGTGGTTGCCGACCCAAGTATTGTTCAAAACATATGATATGCATATGATTTTGTCAATAATATTAATAAATTAACCATATACATATGAAAATCAACATAAATATCAATTATATTAAGAAATATATCATATGTATATAAAAAAGTATGAAATATACCTATAAACTCTTAAGTAAATTAAGAGAAAGCCACAGTGTGGGCTCATCTAGTACAGAAAACACCCGATATCTAGATAGGGTGTTCAAAAACTATTATAGGTAGGCAGTGGTTGCCGACCCAAGTATTGTTCAAAACATATGATATGCATATGATTTTGTCAATAATATAAATAAATTTACCATATACATATGAAAATCAGCATAAATATAAATTATATGAAGAAGTAATTCATATGTATATAAAAAGTACTGAATTCAATATTCTCTTAAGTTATTATAGGAGAATAACTGTAGGGTGGGTGGCAAGCCCAATTGAAAATGCCCGATTTCAAGACATCGATGCAAAAAACTACTATAGGATGGTCAGTGGATGTCCATCTAGAATTGATATAAATCTATGTATATAATATGATTTAGTCAATGTTGACAATATATATTATAATATTATCCGTATAAATTTGTTTCTTTATTCTTTTTGAATACGAGACTTGGCTGAGCGGACTAATATTATTAAAACTCAAGATAATAACGTTGAAACGTGCGCCAAGGTTATATATGTATATATATAATAACAATTGGTTTCCAATTATTATCGTTAATTTTTGGTGGCAGGCTAATATAATGTATATTAAATTAGTACCTGCCTTAAAATCGGACGCACTATATCGTTTGCCGGTATAGTGAGTTCAAATAAAATAATAATATTTTTTAATAATATTATTATTAAATAAATACTTATTTTTCATATGCGCTCGGTTTTATATTATATATCATTCGAGAGTTATATGGAAAAATGTTAAATTTTAAATTTAACATCAAAATACAAATGATTTAATTCAATATTTATATTGATTAAACAAAAATTGCAAATGTGTGGATACATAAATAATTATGTATGTTGAAATAAAATGATATTTTAGAATAAAATATTGTACATATAATAAAATTATAGTAGCAAATATATATTAAATAAAAATTATGTTATAAAATTATACATACATACGTATATTTATATATATGATGTAATGAATAATTCTTATAACATCTAAAACTTGTTATATTAGTGGCGAAACAAGTATAAAACAAAACATAAAAGAAGGATTACGAATGCTATACAAGTTTTGGCCGTAATCAAATTCAAAAAATAGAATATTAAAATAATAGATCTATAATATTTATATTGCATTATTTCTATTCGAAAATATGAATGAAATATGTAAAGAAAAACATTATTCTGGTTGATCCTGCCAGTAGTTATATGCTTGTCTCAAAGATTAAGCCATGCATGTCTAAGTACACACGAATTAAAAGTGAAACCGCAAAAGGCTCATTATATCAGTTATGGTTCCTTAGATCGTTAACAGTTACTTGGATAACTGTGGTAATTCTAGAGCTAATACATGCAATTAAAACATGAACCTTTATGGGACATGTGCTTTTATTAGGCTAAAACCAAGCGATCGCAAGATCGTTATATTGGTTGAACTCTAGATAACATGCAGATCGTATGGTCATGTACCGACGACAGATCTTTCAAATGTCTGCCCTATCAACTTTTGATGGTAGTATCTAGGACTACCATGGTTGCAACGGGTAACGGGGAATCAGGGTTCGATTCCGGAGAGGGAGCCTGAGAAACGGCTACCACATCTAAGGAAGGCAGCAGGCGCGTAAATTACCCACTCCCAGCTCGGGGAGGTAGTGACGAAAAATAACAATACAGGACTCATATCCGAGGCCCTGTAATTGGAATGAGTACACTTTAAATCCTTTAACAAGGACCAATTGGAGGGCAAGTCTGGTGCCAGCAGCCGCGGTAATTCCAGCTCCAATAGCGTATATTAAAGTTGTTGCGGTTAAAACGTTCGTAGTTGAACTTGTGCTTCATACGGGTAGTACAACTTACATTTGTGGTTAGTACTATACCTTTATGTATGTAAGCGTATTACCGGTGGAGTTCTTATATGTGATTAAGTACTTGTATTTTTTCATATGTTCCTCCTATTTAAAAACCTGCATTAGTGCTCTTAAACGAGTGTTATTGTGGGCCGGTACAATTACTTTGAACAAATTAGAGTGCTTAAAGCAGGCTTCAAATGCCTGAATATTCTGTGCATGGGATAATGAAATAAGACCTCTGTTCTGCTTTCATTGGTTTTCAGATCAAGAGGTAATGATTAATAGAAGCAGTTTGGGGGCATTAGTATTACGACGCGAGAGGTGAAATTCTTGGACCGTCGTAAGACTAACTTAAGCGAAAGCATTTGCCAAAGATGTTTTCATTAATCAAGAACGAAAGTTAGAGGTTCGAAGGCGATCAGATACCGCCCTAGTTCTAACCATAAACGATGCCAGCTAGCAATTGGGTGTAGCTACTTTTATGGCTCTCTCAGTCGCTTCCCGGGAAACCAAAGCTTTTGGGCTCCGGGGGAAGTATGGTTGCAAAGCTGAAACTTAAAGGAATTGACGGAAGGGCACCACCAGGAGTGGAGCCTGCGGCTTAATTTGACTCAACACGGGAAAACTTACCAGGTCCGAACATAAGTGTGTAAGACAGATTGATAGCTCTTTCTCGAATCTATGGGTGGTGGTGCATGGCCGTTCTTAGTTCGTGGAGTGATTTGTCTGGTTAATTCCGATAACGAACGAGACTCAAATATATTAAATAGATATCTTCAGGATTATGGTGTTGAAGCTTATATAGCCTTCATTCATGGTGGGCAGTAAAATGTTTATTGTGTTTGAATGTGTTTATGTAAGTGGAGCCGTACCTGTTGGTTTGTCCCATTATAAGGACACTAGCTTCTTAAATGGACAAATTGCGTCTAGCAATAATGAGATTGAGCAATAACAGGTCTGTGATGCCCTTAGATGTCCTGGGCTGCACCGCGCTACAATGAAAGTATCAACGTGTATTTCCTAGACCGAGAGGTCCGGGTAAACCGCTGAACCACTTTCATGCTTGGGATTGTGAACTGAAACTGTTCACATGAACTTGGAATTCCCAGTAAGTGTGAGTCATTAACTCGCATTGATTACGTCCCTGCCCTTTGTACACACCGCCCGTCGCTACTACCGATTGAATTATTTAGTGAGGTCTCCGGACGTGATCACTGTGACGCCTTGCGTGTTACGGTTGTTTCGCAAAAGTTGACCGAACTTGATTATTTAGAGGAAGTAAAAGTCGTAACAAGGTTTCCGTAGGTGAACCTGCGGAAGGATCATTATTGTATATAATATCTTTACCGTAAACAACAATAACTTGTTTTAATTATAAAATATATTTTTATAATATAACAAGATAAAATTGCCAAACAATTATATATTTATAAAAAAAAGAAGTTCAATGAAAATTTGGATTAAATTTTTTTATAAATAAAATCAAGCAAACAAGAATAATAATCAAGCAAATTAAATTGTATTATAATATATTCACAAATTTATGTTTATATATTATAATATGAAACTTGCGTGTATATGGACCATAATATACACGCGTTGCGAATATGTATTGTTCATCATAGTTATGGGCATACATTGGCTAATGCAACAACCTAAAATGTTGAATGTTGTACCTGGTTTACTTCAGGTTAATGTTTTATATAAAAAACGCAATATTATATCACATTAAAATTATATGAAATTGTAAATTATCCAAGTAATAAATGGTATAATATTGTTTATATAAAACTAAGACATTTCGCAGCATTTCGTTTTAGGTATAAAAAAAAGATTTATTGAAGGAATTGATATATGCCAGTAAAATGGTGTATTTTTAATTTCTTTCAATAAATTCATATTTGACAAATTGAAATAATAAATATAAAAACTCTAAGCGGTGGATCACTCGGCTCATGGGTCGATGAAGAACGCAGCAAACTGTGCGTCATCGTGTGAACTGCAGGACACATGAACATCGACATTTTGAACGCATATCGCAGTCCATGCTGTTATGGTACTTTAATTAATTTTTTAGTGCTGCTTGGACTACATATGGTTGAGGGTTGTAAGACTATGCTAATTAGGTTGTTTAGAAATTTGGTAATCAAATTTCTAAGCATATGGTATATTATTGGATAAAAATTTTAATTAAATATAATTATTATTTTTATTCATAATATTAAAATATCTATGGAAAACATTATCTCACATTATAAATAATTTGATTGTGAAAAACGAAGAAAAATATTTTCATTTTCAATCATATAATACTGAGGAATGTCTAGCATAAAAAATGTTTGAAATATTTTTCATCTAGAATTGTCTCTTATTAATGATTTAGTAAAATTGAAATCTTTTGTAAATGTTATTGTTCTTCGTTAAATTCGTTTAAAACTCATAACTAAATTAAAACTAATTAACGAAAAAAATTTTTATACGAATTCATTAAATGTTTCTCCATTATATAAATGTAAAGAATATATTGAAAAAAAAAATGTTATATACAACCTCAACTCATATGGGACTACCCCCTGAATTTAAGCATATTAATTAGGGGAGGAAAAGAAACTAACTAGGATTTTCTTAGTAGCGGCGAGCGAAAAGAAATCAGTTCAGCACTAAGTCACTTTGTCTATATGGCAAATGTGAGATGCAGTGTATGGAGCGTCAATATTCTAGTATGAGAAATTAACGATTTAAGTCCTTCTTAAATGAGGCCATTTACCCATAGAGGGTGCCAGGCCCGTATAACGTTAATGATTACTAGATGATGTTTCCAAAGAGTCGTGTTGCTTGATAGTGCAGCACTAAGTGGGTGGTAAACTCCATCTAAAACTAAATATAACCATGAGACCGATAGTAAACAAGTACCGTGAGGGAAAGTTGAAAAGAACTCTGAATAGAGAGTTAAATAGTACGTGAAACTGCTTAGAGGTTAAGCCCGATGAACCTGAATATCCATTATGGAAAATTCATCATTAAAATTGTAATATTTAAACAATATTATGATAATAGTGTGCATTTTTTCCATATAAGGACATTGTAATCTATTAGCATACAAAATTTATCATAAAATATGGCTTATAGTTTATTTAAATTAAAATGCTTGCGTTTTAACACAAAATAAATGTCATTAATTTGATAAAGTGCTGATAGATTTATATGATTACAGTGCGTTAATTTTTCGGAATTATATAATGGCATAATTATCAATGATTTTTGTGTTTATTATATGCACTTGTATGATTAACAATGCGAAAGATTCAGGATACCTTCGGGACCCGTCTTGAAACACGGACCAAGGAGTCTAACATATGTGCAAGTTATTGGGATATAAACCTAATAGCGTAATTAACTTGACTAATAATGGGATTAGTTTTTTAACTATTTATAGTTAATTAACACAATCCCGGGGCGTTCTATATAGTTATGTATAATGATATTTATATTATTTATGCCTCTAACTGGAACGTACCTTGAGCATATATGCTGTGACCCGAAAGATGGTGAACTATACTTGATCAGGTTGAAGTCAGGGGAAACCCTGATGGAAGACCGAAACAGTTCTGACGTGCAAATCGATTGTCAGAATTGAGTATAGGGGCGAAAGACCAATCGAACCATCTAGTAGCTGGTTCCTTCCGAAGTTTCCCTCAGGATAGCTGGTGCATTTTAATATTATATAAAATAATCTTATCTGGTAAAGCGAATGATTAGAGGCCTTAGGGTCGAAACGATCTTAACCTATTCTCAAACTTTAAATGGGTAAGAACCTTAACTTTCTTGATATGAAGTTTAAGGTTATGATATAATGTGCCCAGTGGGCCACTTTTGGTAAGCAGAACTGGCGCTGTGGGATGAACCAAACGTAATGTTACGGTGCCCAAATTAACAACTCATGCAGATACCATGAAAGGCGTTGGTTGCTTAAAACAGCAGGACGGTGATCATGGAAGTCGAAATCCGCTAAGGAGTGTGTAACAACTCACCTGCCGAAGCAACTAGCCCTTAAAATGGATGGCGCTTAAGTTGTATACCTATACATTACCGCTAAAGTAGATGATTTATATTACTTGTAATATAAATTTTGAAACTTTAGTGAGTAGGAAGGTACAATGGTATGCGTAGAAGTGTTTGGCGTAAGCCTGCATGGAGCTGCCATTGGTACAGATCTTGGTGGTAGTAGCAAATAATCGAATGAGACCTTGGAGGACTGAAGTGGAGAAGGGTTTCGTGTGAACAGTGGTTGATCACGAGTTAGTCGGTCCTAAGTTCAAGGCGAAAGCCGAAAATTTTCAAGTAAAAAACTAATGACTAAATAAATATATATACAAGCCAAAAATAATATACTTGAATAATTTTGAACGAAAGGGAATACGGTTCCAATTCCGTAACCTGTTGAGTATCCGTTTGTTATTAAATATGGGCCTCGTGCTCATCCTGGCAACAGGAACGACCATAAAGAAGCCGTCGAGAGATATCGGAAGAGTTTTCTTTTCTGTTTTATAGCCGTACTACCATGGAAGTCTTTCGCAGAGAGATATGGTAGATGGGCTAGAAGAGCATGACATATACTGTTGTGTCGATATTTTCTCCTCGGACCTTGAAAATTTATGGTGGGGACACGCAAACTTCTCAACAGGCCGTACCAATATCCGCAGCTGGTCTCCAAGGTGAAGAGTCTCTAGTCGATAGAATAATGTAGGTAAGGGAAGTCGGCAAATTAGATCCGTAACTTCGGGATAAGGATTGGCTCTGAAGATTGAGATAGTCGGGCTTGATTGGGAAACAATAACATGGTTTATGTGCTCGTTCTGGGTAAATAGAGTGTCTATCATTTATGGTGGTTACTTGTTCCCCGGATAGTTTAGTTACGTAGCCAATTGTGGAACTTTCTTGCTAAAATTTTTAAGAATACTAATTGGCTCAAACCGATTAGTTCTTATTAATTATAACGATTATCAATTAACAATCAATTCAGAACTGGCACGGACTTGGGGAATCCGACTGTCTAATTAAAACAAAGCATTGTGATGGCCCTAGCGGGTGTTGACACAATGTGATTTCTGCCCAGTGCTCTGAATGTCAAAGTGAAGAAATTCAAGTAAGCGCGGGTCAACGGCGGGAGTAACTATGACTCTCTTAAGGTAGCCAAATGCCTCGTCATCTAATTAGTGACGCGCATGAATGGATTAACGACGGACGTGTGTTTTCGACGTGCTCCATTAACTTGTGAATAACTTTTGATTCCGTGCGAATTAATTGCTAATTTTTAGCTTAAAATTCGCGGATTCGCCTAGCGATTAAAATCGTGTAATTTTCCGGTCGGAAAAGTGCGGTTTTCCTCGCGAAAACATCGTGTGAAAGTTTGCAAACAACAGCACGTGTTGGAAATTTTCCGCTGCAGCTTGTGTGTGTGGGTGAGTAGAGCACAGCTTATTCTCCCCTACTCCCAATGGAGGGCGCGCTCTCTGAGAGCGAGCTGTCGGCGAGCAGTCGGGCCAGCAGTCGGCCCAGTAGTGCTGCGAGTACGGCGAGGCGTCGGCGCGGAAAGAGAGGGAAGGCGACGACGAGCGCGGTGCCGAAACCGACGCAGCCGAAGCTGTTGGCGCTTGACGTCAACGAGCCTCTGCCGGCGCCGGTAGGTGTGTTGGAGGAGAGCCCATTCTCCTCTCTCGAGGTGGCGTTGGCCTCAGCCTCTGCCGCTGCCGCTGGCGTCGCTGCCCTTTCCGCTGCTTCCCCCGCTGCCGCCTCCGCTGCTGCTCCCGCTGCTTCCCCTGCTGCTGCTCCCGCTGCTTCCCCTGCTGCTGCCCCCGCTGCTGCCCCTGCCGCTGCCCCCGCTGCTGCCCCCGCTGTCGCCAGGGATTCTGGTGGAGCCGCAGCTGCCCCCCTGTCCCCGTCTCCCCTCCCGTCGTCGCGTCCGTCCATGGTACGGTGGCCGAGCTGGCCAAGATCAAGGACGGATTCTTGGAAGAGGTTGTTGCGTCGAATTTATCGACCAAGCAGGCCTGCGCCATGATGCGGTGCCTGAACAGGTATGAGGGCCTGGTGCTTGCGCTCTCGGCGCGGAATGCAGCCTTGGAGGCTCTCCGCGACCAGCAGCGAATGCCGCCGCCGCCGCCCCCGAAGTCCGTCATGGCGCAGGCTGTGGTCCCCATGCCACCTGCTGGGTATGCAGCCGCATATCCCAGCCTGCCAGCGCCTCAAGCTGCTCCGGTGCCTGCCCCGCGGAAGCCACGCGAGACGTGGTCCGCCGTTGTGGTGAGCAAGGACCCGACAGTGAGCGGAAAAGAGGTTGCAGAAAAGGTGCGCAGGGAGATCGCCCCTTCGCTTGGCGTACGTCTGCATGAGGTGAGAGGGCTTGCGCGTGGCGGTGCCATCATCCGCACCCCCTCATCAGGCGAAATTCGCAAGGTTGTCGCAAACAAGAAGTTTGCAGAAGTTGGCCTGGAGATCAAGCAGAGCCCGGCGCAGCGACCCAAGGTGGTCGTTAGCAACGTCGACACTGCGACGAAGCCAGCTGACTTTATGAAGGACCTCTACAGGAACAACTTCGCGGAAGTAATGGATGTGGCCTCCTTTGAAAAGGCGGTACATCTCGAGAAGCCATGGTCTGCGGCTGACGGCGCCACAGTCAATGTGACGCTCGATGTCAACGCCGTGGCCCTTGAGGTGCTGGATGGTGCAAAGGCGTACATCGGCTGGTTCGCGTATAACTGCCGAGCCTTGGTGCGCACGTACGCCTGCCACAGGTGCGTCGGATTCGACCACAAGGTCGCCCAGTGCCGGTACAAGGAGAACGTGTGCCGCCAGTGCGGACAGAACGGCCACAGTGCGCGGAGTTGCACGAACCCGGTGGACTGCCGGAACTGCCGCTTCAAGGGGTATGCCTCGGGACACAATATGTTGTCCCCAAGCTGCCCAGTGTATGCGGCTGTGCTGGCGAGGGTGAATGCTAGACACTAATGTTTAGCATCATCCAGGCAAACTGTGGCCGAGGCCGAGCTGCGACGGTCGAGCTCGGAGTCCGATTGAGGGAATCAGGATTTCTGTTCGCACTTTTGCACTAGCCATATCCAGACGTCGGGAGGATGGATGTGCTGCCTGAAGGAATGAGGATCTTCGCCGATCGGCGAGGGAAGGCAGCCATCCTAGTGGATCACCAGGATGTCATCTGTATGCCAGTGGAGCCCCTCACCACCGACCACGGCGTATGCGTGAGCGTTAAAGGGAGTTTTGGCTCAATCTTCCTTTGCTCCGTATATTGCCAATTCGACGCCGACCTAGACCCGTATCTCAGATACATGGATGCGGTCCTGCTGCAGGCCAGCAGAACGCCGTGCATCATGGGACTTGATGCGAATGCAGTATCCCCCATGTGGTTTAGCAAACTCTCTCGGCAGACCGAGGGGCAAGCTAACCGCACCCGGGGTGAACTGCTGTCTGAGTGGATGCTGGAGAAAGGAGTCGTCGCTCTTAACCAGCACAGTGAGGTGTTCACGTTCGATAGCGGCAGAGCCCGCAGTGATATCGACGTGACGATCGCCAACGAAGCAGCATCTATGTGGGCCACATATGAGTGGAGAGTGGGCGAGTGGGAGTTAAGTGATCACAACAGGATTACTGTTGTTGCCACACCAACTACCACGCGCGCAGTTGAGAGCATAGCTCCTGTGCCGTCCTGGAACTTCTCCACTGCTCGCTGGCGATTGTTCGAAGAGGAATTGGTGAGCCGGGCAGCCGGACTTTCGGAAGACTTCTCTGAATCGCCGTTGGACCAGCAAGTTTCTGCCCTGCGGCAAGTGGTGCACGAGGCGTGCGACCTTGCGCTGGGTAGGAAGACGCCGAGATCGCCTAGGAGGAGAGCACGTTGGTGGACCGCCGACCTCAGCTCTGCGCGCCGCGAAGTCAGAAGACTTCGGCGCAGGCTCCAGGACGCCCGCCGACGGGGCGACGTCGAAAGGACTGAGCTGCTTGTGGTCGAACTGAGGATCGCCTCAGCCGGCTACAAGAAGCTCATTCTGAAGGCGAAGGAGGACAGCTGGAGAAACTTCGTGGGAGAGAACGCAGACGATCCATGGGGGCGCGTCTACAAGATTTGCCGCGGTCGTAACAAACGCTCGGAGATTGGGTGTCTTCGCGTAAACGGCGAGCTGGTCACCGATTGGGGTGACTGTGCGCGAGTGCTCCTCCGTAACTTTTTCCCAGTTGCGGAGTCAGATGCACCGATTGCCTACGCGGAGACAGTCCCACCGGCGCTCGATGAATTCGAGGTTGACGCTTGTGTCGCCAGGTTGAAGAGCAGACGCTCGCCTGGCATGGACGGCATCAACGGCACGATCTGCAAGGCGGTCTGGCGCGCCATACCTCAATACCTCACGAGGCTATTTTCCCGGTGTATCCGGTCGGGGTACTTTCCCAGCGAGTGGAAGTGTCCACGCGTAGTGGCGCTACTCAAGGGACCCGACAAGGACAAGTGCGAGCCATCCTCGTACAGGGGAATCTGTCTGCTGCCCGTTTTCGGCAAGGTGCTTGAGGGAATCATGGTGAATCGCGTTAGAGAAGTTCTTCCGGAAGGCTGCAGATGGCAGTTTGGATTTCGCCGAGGACGATGTGTGGAGGAAGCTTGGAGACACGTAAAGAGCAGTGTCGCCGCCAGCACGGCGCGATACGTGCTTGGACTTTTCGTGGACTTCAAAGGAGCTTTCGACAACGTCGAATGGTGCGCTGCACTGCGCCGATTGGCCGAGTTGGGATGCCGGGAAATGAGCTTGTGGCGAAGCTTCTTCTCCGGCCGAAGAGCAGTGATCCGAAGCAGTGTTGGTACCGTGGACGTACCAGTCACTAGAGGTTGCCCGCAGGGGTCAATCAGTGGCCCATTTATTTGGGATCTACTGATGGATGTACTGCTACAGCGCCTTGAGCCGTACTGCGCACTCAGCGCGTACGCGGATGACCTGCTTCTTCTCATCGAGGGAAACTCCCGACTCGCGCTTGAAGAAAAAGGAGCGCAACTAATGTCCATTGTTGAAACGTGGGGAGCAGAAATTGGTGTAACCGTTTCCACCAGCAAGACGGTGGTTATGCTGCTGAAGGGCAACATGGCGCGTACGCCATTGGTAAGATTTGCGGGAGCAAGCTTGCCGTATGTCCGCAGCTGCCGGTACCTTGGCATCAAAGTCAGTGAGCGCATGAGCTTCATGGTGCACATCACCTCGCTCAGAATGCGGATCACGGGAGTTGTTGGAGCATTGGCGCGTGTGCTTCGAGCCGACTGGGGCCTCAGTCCTCGAGCCAAGCGGACCATATATGCCGGACTCTTAGCACCCTGTGTGCTCTTTGGTGCCTCGGTATGGTATGTCAGTACGACGAGGCAAATAGTGGCCAGGAGGCGACTTATTGCCTGCCAAAGGCTGATCCTACTAGGAAGTCTTCCGGTATGCCGAACAGTGTCTTCCCTGGCACTGCAGGTTCTTGCTGGAGCTCCCCCGCTTGACTTAGCAGCAATGAAAATTGCTGTTAAGTTCAAGCTGAAGCGTGGATACCCGTTGGAGGAATACGACTGGCTCTACGGCGAAGACCTTTCAGGTCTAAGCTGGAAGCAGAGAATGGAGCGGATTGACGAGTGTCTATTGCGTGATTGGCAGGACAGATGGGATGATGTGGACTCCCCAGGACGGGTGACCCACAATTTCATCCCCAATGTCAGCCTCGTCCATCGAAATCCCAATTTTGGGTTTTCGATGCGCATGGGATTCCTGCTTACAGGGCACGGGTCGTTGAACGCATTTCTGCATAGCAGAGCTCTTAGCGATACCGCCGCATGCTCATGTGGCGATCCTAACGAGGATTGGGAGCACATCCTTTGTGCTTGCCCCCACTATGCAGATTTGCGCGACCTCAATGGACTTGGTGTGCAGCGCGTTGGCGAAACCTGGACATTTGGACGGATTCTGGAGGACGAGGACAGGACTCGGAGGCTGAAGGAGTTTGCTGAGGAAGTTTTCACCAGGAGAGGGAGGAACTCATAGTTCCTTTTTGCTCACGCCGTGTGGTTAGCGGAGAAGAATACTGCCACAGCCCACCATTGCTTGTCGTAGGAGGCGACTAATATGGCATGGGCACTCTATCCGGGCTTGTCGGAGCCAAAAGGGAGGGTCCACCGAACCCTGCATTTCGGTACCACGGGTTGAGCAGTGCCTTCCAAGGCTGCTCATTGAGGTCGGCCCCCTTGTGGGAGTATCGTGGTGGCTGTGGTTGATACCTATATCGCGGGTAGAACTTTCAAGTTCGACGAAGAGTTGCGTATATACGACTCGGGTGCTGTGACCCTAAGATCAGAAGAGATTTTAGATAGATCTCGCTCCTCAGCAAGGGGGAGTGTTTGCCCGACAAGCACACACTCGAATTGCTACCGGGATAGTTGCTACGTACATAGCTGTAGCTTCTATTTTGGGGCGTTGGTCTGGCGCTTAATCTAGACACATGCACTATATACATGGGTATATAAGAGTGTCGTGGCTGTACTCCCTTCAATGTGGAACACGCCACGTTAAATAAAACTCGGAGGGATCCGATCCACACCACCTGTCCCTATCTACTATCTAGCGAAACCACAGCCAAGGGAACGGGCTTGGAATAATTAGCGGGGAAAGAAGACCCTTTTGAGCTTGACTCTAATCTGGCAGTGTAAGGAGACATAAGAGGTGTAGAATAAGTGGGAGATATTAGGCTTCGGTTTGATATCGCCAATGAAATACCACTACTCTTATTGTTTCCTTACTTACTTGATTAAATGGAACGTGTATCATTTCCTAGCCATTATACGGATATATTTATTATATCTTATGGTATTGGGTTTTGATGCAAGCTTCTTGATCAAAGTATCACGAGTTTGTTATATAATCGCAAACAAATTCTTTAATAAAACGATGCATTTATGTATTTTTGATTTGAAAATTTGGTATAACTCCAATTACTCAGGTATGATCCAATTCAAGGACATTGCCAGGTAGGGAGTTTGACTGGGGCGGTACATCTCTCAAATAATAACGGAGGTGTCCCAAGGCCAGCTCAGTGCGGACAGAAACCACACATAGAGCAAAAGGGCAAATGCTGACTTGATCTCGGTGTTCAGTACACACAGGGACAGCAAAAGCTCGGCCTATCGATCCTTTTGGTTTAAAGAGTTTTTAACAAGAGGTGTCAGAAAAGTTACCATAGGGATAACTGGCTTGTGGCGGCCAAGCGTTCATAGCGACGTCGCTTTTTGATCCTTCGATGTCGGCTCTTCCTATCATTGTGAAGCAAAATTCACCAAGCGTTGGATTGTTCACCCATGCAAGGGAACGTGAGCTGGGTTTAGACCGTCGTGAGACAGGTTAGTTTTACCCTACTAATGACAAAACGTTGTTGCGACAGCATTCCTGCGTAGTACGAGAGGAACCGCAGGTACGGACCAATGGCACAATACTTGTTCGAGCGAACAGTGGTATGACGCTACGTCCGTTGGATTATGCCTGAACGCCTCTAAGGTCGTATCCGTGCTGGACTGCAATGATAAATAAGGGGCAATTTGCATTGTATGGCTTCTAAACCATTTAAAGTTTATAATTCATTTTATAAACGACAATGGATGTGATGCCAATGTAATTTGTAACATAGTAAATTGGGAGGATCTTCGATCACCTGATGCCGCGCTAGTTACATATAAAAACATTATTTAATACAATGACAAAGCCTAGAATCAATTGTAAACGACTTTTGTAACAGGCAAGGTGTTGTAAGTGGTTGAGCAGCTGCCATACTGCGATCCACTGAAGCTTATCCTTTGCTTGATGATTCGATATTTAATAAAATAACGAAATGGAAAGAATATTATAATTATTAAATTTATTTTGATAATTATAATTTTGGATTTTTGGGGAATCCAAAGAAAAAGGTAGCCAAAAAGTACTCGTCATATTATTAGTGACGCATATAAGATCATGTCAAAGTAAAAGAAACAAAGTAATGTTTGAGATTAACTATGAATCCACTTTTACGGTAGCCAAATGTCCCGTCATATTATTAGTGACGCATATAAGATCATGTCAAAGTAAAAGAAACAAAGTAATGTTTGAGATTAACTATGAATCCACTTTTACGGTAGCCAAATGTTCCGTCATATTATTAGTGACGCATATAAGATCATGTCAAAGTAAAAGAAACAAAGTAATGTTTGAGATTAACTATGAATCCACTTTTACGGTAGCCAAATGTTCCGTCATATTATTAGTGACGCATATAAGATCATGTCAAAGTAAAAGAAACAAAGTAATGTTTGAGATTAACTATGAATCCACTTTTACGGTAGCCAAATGTCCCGTCATATTATTAGTGACGCATATAAGATCATGTCAAAGTAAAAGAAACAAAGTAATGTTTGAGATTAACTATGAATCCACTTTTACCGTAGCCAAATATTCCGTCATATTATTAGTGACGCATATAAGATCATGTCAAAGTAAAAGAAACAAAGTAATGTTTGAGATTAACTATGAATCCACTTTTACGGTAGCCAAATGTTCCGTCATATTAGTGACGCATATAAGATCATGTCAAAGTAAAAGAAACAAAGTAATGTTTGAGATTAACTATGAATCCACTTTTACGGTAGCCAAATGTTCCGTCATATTATTAGTGACGCATATAAGATCATGTCAAAGTAAAAGAAACAAAGTAATGTTTGAGATTAACTATGAATCCACTTTTACGGTAGCCAAATGTTCCGTCATATTATTAGTGACGCATATAAGATCATGTCAAAGTAAAAGAAACAAAGTAATGTTTGAGATTAACTATGAATCCACTTTTACGGTAGCCAAATGTTCCGTCATATTATTAGTGACGCATATAAGATCATGTCAAAGTAAAAGAAACAAAGTAATGTTTGAGATTAACTATGAATCCACTTTTACGGTAGCCAAATGTCCCGTCATATTATTAGTGACGCATATAAGATCATGTCAAAGTAAAAGAAACAAAGTAATGTTTGAGATTAACTATGAATCCACTTTTACGGTAGCCAAATGTCCCGTCATATTATTAGTGACGCATATAAGATCATGTCAAAGTAAAAGAAACAAAGTAATGTTTGAGATTAACTATGAATCCACTTTTACCGTAGCCAAATATTCCGTCATATTATTAGTGACGCATATAAGATCATGTCAAAGTAAAAGAAACAAAGTAATGTTTGAGATTAACTATGAATCCACTTTTACGGTAGCCAAATGTCCCGTCATATTATTAGTGACGCATATAAGATCATGTCAAAGTAAAAGAAACAAAGTAATGTTTGAGATTAACTATGAATCCACTTTTACCGTAGCCAAATGTTCCGTCATATTATTAGTGACGCATATAAGATCATGTCAAAGTAAAAGAAACAAAGTAATGTTTGAGATTAACTATGAATCCACTTTTACGGTAGCCAAATGTTCCGTCATATTATTAGTGACGCATATAAGATCATGTCAAAGTAAAAGAAACAAAGTAATGTTTGAGATTAACTATGAATCCACTTTTACGGTAGCCAAATGTCCCGTCATATTATTAGTGACGCATATAAGATCATGTCAAAGTAAAAGAAACAAAGTAATGTTTGAGATTAACTATGAATCCACTTTTACCGTAGCCAAATATTCCGTCATATTATTAGTGACGCATATAAGATCATGTCAAAGTAAAAGAAACAAAGTAATGTTTGAGATTAACTATGAATCCACTTTTACGGTAGCCAAATGTCCCGTCATATTATTAGTGACGCATATAAGATCATGTCAAAGTAAAAGAAACAAAGTAATGTTTGAGATAACTATATATAAACCTCTTTACGGTAACCAAGAGTCTCGTCACATTAATAATAATAGTTAATGAATGTATAGCCATATAGATGATTGGTGACCGGTAATGAATAAAAAAAAAACCTATATTTAATATATCTATAAATAATACATATTATTTGCGGAATCGTTCATATAATATTATACTATGATATAATATTATTAAAATAGGTAATTAATTTATTATTACGATATAAGTCACCCTGACTAACAAAAGATTTTTTAAAATACACAATTGAATGGCGGGAGTAACTGTAACTTTTAAAGTGTAGTTCAATGCCTTGTTAATCAATTAGTAATGTTCATCAATAAATTAATCAAATTCCTACTGTCCCGAAGAATTGCTACTGGGATAAAATTAAATTAAACCAACGCGGCTGGTGCTCACACTAAACACTTTTTTTCCATTAAAAATCATTATAGGTAGGCAAGGCAGTTTTGCCGATCAAAGTATTCTTCAAAATATATGAAATTATGATATCCGATATATATATATATATATATATGATATCAATAATATAAATAAATTTACCATATACATATGAAAATCAGTATGAATATCAATTATATGAAGAAATATATATCATATGTATATAAAAAAGTATGAAATATACCTATAAACCTACCTATAAGTGGTTGCCGACTCAAGTATTGTTTAAAACATATGATATGCATATGATTTTGTCAATAATATTAATAAATTAACCATATACATATGAAAATCAGCATAAATATCAATTATATTAAGAAATATAACATATGTATATAAAAAAGTATGAAATATACCTATAAACTCTTAAGTAAATTGAGAAAAAGCCACAGTGTGGGCTCATCTAGTACTGAAAACACCCGATATCTAGATAGGGTGTTCAAAAACTATTATAGGTAGGCAGTGGTTGCCGACCCAAGTATTGTTCAAAACATATGATATGCATATGATTTTGTCAATAATATTAATAAATTAACCATATACATATGAAAATCAGCATAAATATCAATTATATTAAGAAATATAACATATGTATATAAAAAAGTATGAAATATACCTATAAACTCTTAAGTAAATTGAGAAAAAGCCACAGTGTGGGCTCATCTAGTACTGAAAACACCCGATATCTAGATAGGGTGTTCAAAAACTATTATAGGTAGGCAGTGGTTGCCGACCCAAGTATTGTTCAAAACATATGATATGCATATGATTTTGTCAATAATATTAATAAATTAACCATATACATATGAAAATCAACATAAATATCAATTATATTAAGAAATATATCATATGTATATAAAAAAGTATGAAATATACCTATAAACTCTTAAGTAAATTAAGAGAAAGCCACAGTGTGGGCTCATCTAGTACAGAAAACACCCGATATCTAGATAGGGTGTTCAAAAACTATTATAGGTAGGCAGTGGTTGCCGACCCAAGTATTGTTCAAAACATATGATATGCATATGATTTTGTCAATAATATTAATAAATTAACCATATACATATGAAAATCAACATAAATATCAATTATATTAAGAAATATATCATATGTATATAAAAAAGTATGAAATATACCTATAAACTCTTAAGTAAATTAAGAGAAAGCCACAGTGTGGGCTCATCTAGTACAGAAAACACCCGATATCTAGATAGGGTGTTCAAAAACTATTATAGGTAGGCAGTGGTTGCCGACCCAAGTATTGTTCAAAACATATGATATGCATATGATTTTGTCAATAATATAAATAAATTTACCATATACATATGAAAATCAGCATAAATATCAATTATATTAAGAAATATATCATATGTATATAAAAAAGTATGAAATATACCTATAAACTCTTAAGTAAATTAAGAGAAAGCCACAGTGTGGGCTCATCTAGTACAGAAAACACCCGATATCTAGATAGGGTGTTCAAAAACTATTATAGGTAGGCAGTGGTTGCCGACCCAAGTATTGTTCAAAACATATGATATGCATATGATTTTGTCAATAATATAAATAAATTTACCATATACATATGAAAATCAGCATAAATATAAATTATATGAAGAAGTAATTCATATGTATATAAAAAGTACTGAATTCAATATTCTCTTAAGTTATTATAGGAGAATAACTGTAGGGTGGGTGGCAAGCCCAATTGAAAATGCCCGATTTCAAGACATCGATGCAAAAAACTACTATAGGATGGTCAGTGGATGTCCATCTAGAATTGATATAAATCTATGTATATAATATGATTTAGTCAATGTTGACAATATATATTATAATATTATCCGTATAAATTTGTTTCTTTATTCTTTTTGAATACGAGACTTGGCTGAGCGGACTAATATTATTAAAACTCAAGATAATAACGTTGAAACGTGCGCCAAGGTTATATATGTATATATATAATAACAATTGGTTTCCAATTATTATCGTTAATTTTTGGTGGCAGGCTAATATAATGTATATTAAATTAGTACCTGCCTTAAAATCGGACGCACTATATCGTTTGCCGGTATAGTGAGTTCAAATAAAATAATAATATTTTTTAATAATATTATTATTAAATAAATACTTATTTTTCATATGCGCTCGGTTTTATATTATATATCATTCGAGAGTTATATGGAAAAATGTTAAATTTTAAATTTAACATCAAAATACAAATGATTTAATTCAATATTTATATTGATTAAACAAAAATTGCAAATGTGTGGATACATAAATAATTATGTATGTTGAAATAAAATGATATTTTAGAATAAAATATTGTACATATAATAAAATTATAGTAGCAAATATATATTAAATAAAAATTATGTTATAAAATTATACATACATACGTATATTTATATATATGATGTAATGAATAATTCTTATAACATCTAAAACTTGTTATATTAGTGGCGAAACAAGTATAAAACAAAACATAAAAGAAGGATTACGAATGCTATACAAGTTTTGGCCGTAATCAAATTCAAAAAATAGAATATTAAAATAATAGATCTATAATATTTATATTGCATTATTTCTATTCGAAAATATGAATGAAATATGTAAAGAAAAACATTATTCTGGTTGATCCTGCCAGTAGTTATATGCTTGTCTCAAAGATTAAGCCATGCATGTCTAAGTACACACGAATTAAAAGTGAAACCGCAAAAGGCTCATTATATCAGTTATGGTTCCTTAGATCGTTAACAGTTACTTGGATAACTGTGGTAATTCTAGAGCTAATACATGCAATTAAAACATGAACCTTTATGGGACATGTGCTTTTATTAGGCTAAAACCAAGCGATCGCAAGATCGTTATATTGGTTGAACTCTAGATAACATGCAGATCGTATGGTCATGTACCGACGACAGATCTTTCAAATGTCTGCCCTATCAACTTTTGATGGTAGTATCTAGGACTACCATGGTTGCAACGGGTAACGGGGAATCAGGGTTCGATTCCGGAGAGGGAGCCTGAGAAACGGCTACCACATCTAAGGAAGGCAGCAGGCGCGTAAATTACCCACTCCCAGCTCGGGGAGGTAGTGACGAAAAATAACAATACAGGACTCATATCCGAGGCCCTGTAATTGGAATGAGTACACTTTAAATCCTTTAACAAGGACCAATTGGAGGGCAAGTCTGGTGCCAGCAGCCGCGGTAATTCCAGCTCCAATAGCGTATATTAAAGTTGTTGCGGTTAAAACGTTCGTAGTTGAACTTGTGCTTCATACGGGTAGTACAACTTACATTTGTGGTTAGTACTATACCTTTATGTATGTAAGCGTATTACCGGTGGAGTTCTTATATGTGATTAAGTACTTGTATTTTTTCATATGTTCCTCCTATTTAAAAACCTGCATTAGTGCTCTTAAACGAGTGTTATTGTGGGCCGGTACAATTACTTTGAACAAATTAGAGTGCTTAAAGCAGGCTTCAAATGCCTGAATATTCTGTGCATGGGATAATGAAATAAGACCTCTGTTCTGCTTTCATTGGTTTTCAGATCAAGAGGTAATGATTAATAGAAGCAGTTTGGGGGCATTAGTATTACGACGCGAGAGGTGAAATTCTTGGACCGTCGTAAGACTAACTTAAGCGAAAGCATTTGCCAAAGATGTTTTCATTAATCAAGAACGAAAGTTAGAGGTTCGAAGGCGATCAGATACCGCCCTAGTTCTAACCATAAACGATGCCAGCTAGCAATTGGGTGTAGCTACTTTTATGGCTCTCTCAGTCGCTTCCCGGGAAACCAAAGCTTTTGGGCTCCGGGGGAAGTATGGTTGCAAAGCTGAAACTTAAAGGAATTGACGGAAGGGCACCACCAGGAGTGGAGCCTGCGGCTTAATTTGACTCAACACGGGAAAACTTACCAGGTCCGAACATAAGTGTGTAAGACAGATTGATAGCTCTTTCTCGAATCTATGGGTGGTGGTGCATGGCCGTTCTTAGTTCGTGGAGTGATTTGTCTGGTTAATTCCGATAACGAACGAGACTCAAATATATTAAATAGATATCTTCAGGATTATGGTGTTGAAGCTTATATAGCCTTCATTCATGGTGGGCAGTAAAATGTTTATTGTGTTTGAATGTGTTTATGTAAGTGGAGCCGTACCTGTTGGTTTGTCCCATTATAAGGACACTAGCTTCTTAAATGGACAAATTGCGTCTAGCAATAATGAGATTGAGCAATAACAGGTCTGTGATGCCCTTAGATGTCCTGGGCTGCACGCGCGCTACAATGAAAGTATCAACGTGTATTTCCTAGACCGAGAGGTCCGGGTAAACCGCTGAACCACTTTCATGCTTGGGATTGTGAACTGAAACTGTTCACATGAACTTGGAATTCCCAGTAAGTGTGAGTCATTAACTCGCATTGATTACGTCCCTGCCCTTTGTACACACCGCCCGTCGCTACTACCGATTGAATTATTTAGTGAGGTCTCCGGACGTGATCACTGTGACGCCTTGCGTGTTACGGTTGTTTCGCAAAAGTTGACCGAACTTGATTATTTAGAGGAAGTAAAAGTCGTAACAAGGTTTCCGTAGGTGAACCTGCGGAAGGATCATTATTGTATATAATATCTTTACCGTAAACAACAATAACTTGTTTTAATTATAAAATATATTTTTATAATATAACAAGATAAAATTGCCAAACAATTATATATTTATAAAAAAAGAAGTTCAATGAAAATTTGGATTAAATTTTTTTATAAATAAAATCAAGCAAACAAGAATAATAATCAAGCAAATTAAATTGTATTATAATATATTCACAAATTTATGTTTATATATTATAATATGAAACTTGCGTGTATATGGACCATAATATACACGCGTTGCGAATATGTATTGTTCATCATAGTTATGGGCATACATTGGCTAATGCAACAACCTAAAATGTTGAATGTTGTACCTGGTTTACTTCAGGTTAATGTTTTATATAAAAAACGCAATATTATATCACATTAAAATTATATGAAATTGTAAATTATCCAAGTAATAAATGGTATAATATTGTTTATATAAAACTAAGACATTTCGCAGCATTTCGTTTTAGGTATAAAAAAAAAGATTTATTGAAGGAATTGATATATGCCAGTAAAATGGTGTATTTTTAATTTCTTTCAATAAATTCATATTTGACAAATTGAAATAATAAATATAAAAACTCTAAGCGGTGGATCACTCGGCTCATGGGTCGATGAAGAACGCAGCAAACTGTGCGTCATCGTGTGAACTGCAGGACACATGAACATCGACATTTTGAACGCATATCGCAGTCCATGCTGTTATGGTACTTTAATTAATTTTTTAGTGCTGCTTGGACTACATATGGTTGAGGGTTGTAAGACTATGCTAATTAAGTTGTTTAGAAATTTGGTAATCAAATTTCTAAGCATATGGTATATTATTGGATAAAAATTTTAATTAAATATAATTATTATTTTTATTCATAATATTAAAATATCTATGGAAAACATTATCTCACATTATAAATAATTTGATTGTGAAAAACGAAGAAAAATATTTTCATTTTCAATCATATAATACTGAGGAATGTCTAGCATAAAAAATGTTTGAAATATTTTTCATCTAGAATTGTCTCTTATTAATGATTTAGTAAAATTGAAATCTTTTGTAAATGTTATTGTTCTTCGTTAAATTCGTTTAAAACTCATAACTAAATTAAAACTAATTAACGAAAAAAATTTTTATACGAATTCATTAAATGTTTCTCCATTATATAAATGTAAAGAATATATTGAAAAAAAAAATGTTATATACAACCTCAACTCATATGGGACTACCCCCTGAATTTAAGCATATTAATTAGGGGAGGAAAAGAAACTAACTAGGATTTTCTTAGTAGCGGCGAGCGAAAAGAAATCAGTTCAGCACTAAGTCACTTTGTCTATATGGCAAATGTGAGATGCAGTGTATGGAGCGTCAATATTCTAGTATGAGAAATTAACGATTTAAGTCCTTCTTAAATGAGGCCATTTACC
Organism: Drosophila ficusphila; assembly: GCF_018152265.1. NCBI lineage: Eukaryota > Metazoa > Arthropoda > Insecta > Diptera > Drosophilidae > Drosophila > Drosophila ficusphila. Next base: position 78,104 of record NW_025064126.1, read on the forward strand.
CATAGAGGGTGCCAGGCCCGTATAACGTTAATGATTACTAGATGATGTTTCCAAAGAGTCGTGTTGCTTGATAGTGCAGCACTAAGTGGGTGGTAAACTCCATCTAAAACTAAATATAACCATGAGACCGATAGTAAACAAGTACCGTGAGGGAAAGTTGAAAAGAACTCTGAATAGAGAGTTAAATAGTACGTGAAACTGCTTAGAGGTTAAGCCCGATGAACCTGAATATCCATTATGGAAAATTCATCATTAAAATTGTAATATTTAAACAATATTATGATAATAGTGTGCATTTTTTCCATATAAGGACATTGTAATCTATTAGCATACAAAATTTATCATAAAATATGGCTTATAGTTTATTTAAATTAAAATGCTTGCGTTTTAACACAAAATAAATGTCATTAATTTGATAAAGTGCTGATAGATTTATATGATTACAGTGCGTTAATTTTTCGGAATTATATAATGGCATAATTATCAATGATTTTTGTGTTTATTATATGCACTTGTATGATTAACAATGCGAAAGATTCAGGATACCTTCGGGACCCGTCTTGAAACACGGACCAAGGAGTCTAACATATGTGCAAGTTATTGGGATATAAACCTAATAGCGTAATTAACTTGACTAATAATGGGATTAGTTTTTTAACTATTTATAGTTAATTAACACAATCCCGGGGCGTTCTATATAGTTATGTATAATGATATTTATATTATTTATGCCTCTAACTGGAACGTACCTTGAGCATATATGCTGTGACCCGAAAGATGGTGAACTATACTTGATCAGGTTGAAGTCAGGGGAAACCCTGATGGAAGACCGAAACAGTTCTGACGTGCAAATCGATTGTCAGAATTGAGTATAGGGGCGAAAGACCAATCGAACCATCTAGTAGCTGGTTCCTTCCGAAGTTTCCCTCAGGATAGCTGGTGCATTTTAATATTATATAAAATAATCTTATCTGGTAAAGCGAATGATTAGAGGCCTTAGGGTCGAAACGATCTTAACCTATTCTCAAACTTTAAATGGGTAAGAACCTTAACTTTCTTGATATGAAGTTTAAGGTTATGATATAATGTGCCCAGTGGGCCACTTTTGGTAAGCAGAACTGGCGCTGTGGGATGAACCAAACGTAATGTTACGGTGCCCAAATTAACAACTCATGCAGATACCATGAAAGGCGTTGGTTGCTTAAAACAGCAGGACGGTGATCATGGAAGTCGAAATCCGCTAAGGAGTGTGTAACAACTCACCTGCCGAAGCAACTAGCCCTTAAAATGGATGGCGCTTAAGTTGTATACCTATACATTACCGCTAAAGTAGATGATTTATATTACTTGTAATATAAATTTTGAAACTTTAGTGAGTAGGAAGGTACAATGGTATGCGTAGAAGTGTTTGGCGTAAGCCTGCATGGAGCTGCCATTGGTACAGATCTTGGTGGTAGTAGCAAATAATCGAATGAGACCTTGGAGGACTGAAGTGGAGAAGGGTTTCGTGTGAACAGTGGTTGATCACGAGTTAGTCGGTCCTAAGTTCAAGGCGAAAGCCGAAAATTTTCAAGTAAAAAACTAATGACTAAATAAATATATATACAAGCCAAAAATAATATACTTGAATAATTTTGAACGAAAGGGAATACGGTTCCAATTCCGTAACCTGTTGAGTATCCGTTTGTTATTAAATATGGGCCTCGTGCTCATCCTGGCAACAGGAACGACCATAAAGAAGCCGTCGAGAGATATCGGAAGAGTTTTCTTTTCTGTTTTATAGCCGTACTACCATGGAAGTCTTTCGCAGAGAGATATGGTAGATGGGCTAGAAGAGCATGACATATACTGTTGTGTCGATATTTTCTCCTCGGACCTTGAAAATTTATGGTGGGGACACGCAAACTTCTCAACAGGCCGTACCAATATCCGCAGCTGGTCTCCAAGGTGAAGAGTCTCTAGTCGATAGAATAATGTAGGTAAGGGAAGTCGGCAAATTAGATCCGTAACTTCGGGATAAGGATTGGCTCTGAAGATTGAGATAGTCGGGCTTGATTGGGAAACAATAACATGGTTTATGTGCTCGTTCTGGGTAAATAGAGTGTCTATCATTTATGGTGGTTACTTGTTCCCCGGATAGTTTAGTTACGTAGCCAATTGTGGAACTTTCTTGCTAAAATTTTTAAGAATACTAATTGGCTCAAACCGATTAGTTCTTATTAATTATAACGATTATCAATTAACAATCAATTCAGAACTGGCACGGACTTGGGGAATCCGACTGTCTAATTAAAACAAAGCATTGTGATGGCCCTAGCGGGTGTTGACACAATGTGATTTCTGCCCAGTGCTCTGAATGTCAAAGTGAAGAAATTCAAGTAAGCGCGGGTCAACGGCGGGAGTAACTATGACTCTCTTAAGGTAGCCAAATGCCTCGTCATCTAATTAGTGACGCGCATGAATGGATTAACGACGGACGTGTGTTTTCGACGTGCTCCATTAACTTGTGAATAACTTTTGATTCCGTGCGAATTAATTGCTAATTTTTAGCTTAAAATTCGCGGATTCGCCTAGCGATTAAAATCGTGTAATTTTCCGGTCGGAAAAGTGCGGTTTTCCTCGCGAAAACATCGTGTGAAAGTTTGCAAACAACAGCACGTGTTGGAAATTTTCCGCTGCAGCTTGTGTGTGTGGGTGAGTAGAGCACAGCTTATTCTCCCCTACTCCCAATGGAGGGCGCGCTCTCTGAGAGCGAGCTGTCGGCGAGCAGTCGGGCCAGCAGTCGGCCCAGTAGTGCTGCGAGTACGGCGAGGCGTCGGCGCGGAAAGAGAGGGAAGGCGACGACGAGCGCGGTGCCGAAACCGACGCAGCCGAAGCTGTTGGCGCTTGACGTCAACGAGCCTCTGCCGGCGCCGGTAGGTGTGTTGGAGGAGAGCCCATTCTCCTCTCTCGAGGTGGCGTTGGCCTCAGCCTCTGCCGCTGCCGCTGGCGTCGCTGCCCTTTCCGCTGCTTCCCCCGCTGCCGCCTCCGCTGCTGCTCCCGCTGCTTCCCCTGCTGCTGCTCCCGCTGCTTCCCCTGCTGCTGCCCCCGCTGCTGCCCCTGCCGCTGCCCCCGCTGCTGCCCCCGCTGTCGCCAGGGATTCTGGTGGAGCCGCAGCTGCCCCCCTGTCCCCGTCTCCCCTCCCGTCGTCGCGTCCGTCCATGGTACGGTGGCCGAGCTGGCCAAGATCAAGGACGGATTCTTGGAAGAGGTTGTTGCGTCGAATTTATCGACCAAGCAGGCCTGCGCCATGATGCGGTGCCTGAACAGGTATGAGGGCCTGGTGCTTGCGCTCTCGGCGCGGAATGCAGCCTTGGAGGCTCTCCGCGACCAGCAGCGAATGCCGCCGCCGCCGCCCCCGAAGTCCGTCATGGCGCAGGCTGTGGTCCCCATGCCACCTGCTGGGTATGCAGCCGCATATCCCAGCCTGCCAGCGCCTCAAGCTGCTCCGGTGCCTGCCCCGCGGAAGCCACGCGAGACGTGGTCCGCCGTTGTGGTGAGCAAGGACCCGACAGTGAGCGGAAAAGAGGTTGCAGAAAAGGTGCGCAGGGAGATCGCCCCTTCGCTTGGCGTACGTCTGCATGAGGTGAGAGGGCTTGCGCGTGGCGGTGCCATCATCCGCACCCCCTCATCAGGCGAAATTCGCAAGGTTGTCGCAAACAAGAAGTTTGCAGAAGTTGGCCTGGAGATCAAGCAGAGCCCGGCGCAGCGACCCAAGGTGGTCGTTAGCAACGTCGACACTGCGACGAAGCCAGCTGACTTTATGAAGGACCTCTACAGGAACAACTTCGCGGAAGTAATGGATGTGGCCTCCTTTGAAAAGGCGGTACATCTCGAGAAGCCATGGTCTGCGGCTGACGGCGCCACAGTCAATGTGACGCTCGATGTCAACGCCGTGGCCCTTGAGGTGCTGGATGGTGCAAAGGCGTACATCGGCTGGTTCGCGTATAACTGCCGAGCCTTGGTGCGCACGTACGCCTGCCACAGGTGCGTCGGATTCGACCACAAGGTCGCCCAGTGCCGGTACAAGGAGAACGTGTGCCGCCAGTGCGGACAGAACGGCCACAGTGCGCGGAGTTGCACGAACCCGGTGGACTGCCGGAACTGCCGCTTCAAGGGGTATGCCTCGGGACACAATATGTTGTCCCCAAGCTGCCCAGTGTATGCGGCTGTGCTGGCGAGGGTGAATGCTAGACACTAATGTTTAGCATCATCCAGGCAAACTGTGGCCGAGGCCGAGCTGCGACGGTCGAGCTCGGAGTCCGATTGAGGGAATCAGGATTTCTGTTCGCACTTTTGCAGGAGCCATATCCAGACGTCGGGAGGATGGATGTGCTGCCTGAAGGAATGAGGATCTTCGCCGATCGGCGAGGGAAGGCAGCCATCCTAGTGGATCACCAGGATGTCATCTGTATGCCAGTGGAGCCCCTCACCACCGACCACGGCGTATGCGTGAGCGTTAAAGGGAGTTTTGGCTCAATCTTCCTTTGCTCCGTATATTGCCAATTCGACGCCGACCTAGACCCGTATCTCAGATACATGGATGCGGTCCTGCTGCAGGCCAGCAGAACGCCGTGCATCATGGGACTTGATGCGAATGCAGTATCCCCCATGTGGTTTAGCAAACTCTCTCGGCAGACCGAGGGGCAAGCTAACCGCACCCGGGGTGAACTGCTGTCTGAGTGGATGCTGGAGAAAGGAGTCGTCGCTCTTAACCAGCACAGTGAGGTGTTCACGTTCGATAGCGGCAGAGCCCGCAGTGATATCGACGTGACGATCGCCAACGAAGCAGCATCTATGTGGGCCACATATGAGTGGAGAGTGGGCGAGTGGGAGTTAAGTGATCACAACAGGATTACTGTTGTTGCCACACCAACTACCACGCGCGCAGTTGAGAGCATAGCTCCTGTGCCGTCCTGGAACTTCTCCACTGCTCGCTGGCGATTGTTCGAAGAGGAATTGGTGAGCCGGGCAGCCGGACTTTCGGAAGACTTCTCTGAATCGCCGTTGGACCAGCAAGTTTCTGCCCTGCGGCAAGTGGTGCACGAGGCGTGCGACCTTGCGCTGGGTAGGAAGACGCCGAGATCGCCTAGGAGGAGAGCACGTTGGTGGACCGCCGACCTCAGCTCTGCGCGCCGCGAAGTCAGAAGACTTCGGCGCAGGCTCCAGGACGCCCGCCGACGGGGCGACGTCGAAAGGACTGAGCTGCTTGTGGTCGAACTGAGGATCGCCTCAGCCGGCTACAAGAAGCTCATTCTGAAGGCGAAGGAGGACAGCTGGAGAAACTTCGTGGGAGAGAACGCAGACGATCCATGGGGGCGCGTCTACAAGATTTGCCGCGGTCGTAACAAACGCTCGGAGATTGGGTGTCTTCGCGTAAACGGCGAGCTGGTCACCGATTGGGGTGACTGTGCGCGAGTGCTCCTCCGTAACTTTTTCCCAGTTGCGGAGTCAGATGCACCGATTGCCTACGCGGAGACAGTCCCACCGGCGCTCGATGAATTCGAGGTTGACGCTTGTGTCGCCAGGTTGAAGAGCAGACGCTCGCCTGGCATGGACGGCATCAACGGCACGATCTGCAAGGCGGTCTGGCGCGCCATACCTCAATACCTCACGAGGCTATTTTCCCGGTGTATCCGGTCGGGGTACTTTCCCAGCGAGTGGAAGTGTCCACGCGTAGTGGCGCTACTCAAGGGACCCGACAAGGACAAGTGCGAGCCATCCTCGTACAGGGGAATCTGTCTGCTGCCCGTTTTCGGCAAGGTGCTTGAGGGAATCATGGTGAATCGCGTTAGAGAAGTTCTTCCGGAAGGCTGCAGATGGCAGTTTGGATTTCGCCGAGGACGATGTGTGGAGGAAGGTTGGAGACACGTAAAGAGCAGTGTCGCCGCCAGCACGGCGCGATACGTGCTTGGACTTTTCGTGGACTTCAAAGGAGCTTTCGACAACGTCGAATGGTGCGCTGCACTGCGCCGATTGGCCGAGTTGGGATGCCGGGAAATGAGCTTGTGGCGAAGCTTCTTCTCCGGCCGAAGAGCAGTGATCCGAAGCAGTGTTGGTACCGTGGACGTACCAGTCACTAGAGGTTGCCCGCAGGGGTCAATCAGTGGCCCATTTATTTGGGATCTACTGATGGATGTACTGCTACAGCGCCTTGAGCCGTACTGCGCACTCAGCGCGTACGCGGATGACCTGCTTCTTCTCATCGAGGGAAACTCCCGACTCGCGCTTGAAGAAAAAGGAGCGCAACTAATGTCCATTGTTGAAACGTGGGGAGCAGAAATTGGTGTAACCGTTTCCACCAGCAAGACGGTGGTTATGCTGCTGAAGGGCAACATGGCGCGTACGCCATTGGTAAGATTTGCGGGAGCAAGCTTGCCGTATGTCCGCAGCTGCCGGTACCTTGGCATCAAAGTCAGTGAGCGCATGAGCTTCATGGTGCACATCACCTCGCTCAGAATGCGGATCACGGGAGTTGTTGGAGCATTGGCGCGTGTGCTTCGAGCCGACTGGGGCCTCAGTCCTCGAGCCAAGCGGACCATATATGCCGGACTCTTAGCACCCTGTGTGCTCTTTGGTGCCTCGGTATGGTATGTCAGTACGACGAGGCAAATAGTGGCCAGGAGGCGACTTATTGCCTGCCAAAGGCTGATCCTACTAGGAAGTCTTCCGGTATGCCGAACAGTGTCTTCCCTGGCACTGCAGGTTCTTGCTGGAGCTCCCCCGCTTGACTTAGCAGCAATGAAAATTGCTGTTAAGTTCAAGCTGAAGCGTGGATACCCGTTGGAGGAATACGACTGGCTCTACGGCGAAGACCTTTCAGGTCTAAGCTGGAAGCAGAGAATGGAGCGGATTGACGAGTGTCTATTGCGTGATTGGCAGGACAGATGGGATGATGTGGACTCCCCAGGACGGGTGACCCACAATTTCATCCCCAATGTCAGCCTCGTCCATCGAAATCCCAATTTTGGGTTTTCGATGCGCATGGGATTCCTGCTTACAGGGCACGGGTCGTTGAACGCATTTCTGCATAGCAGAGCTCTTAGCGATACCGCCGCATGCTCATGTGGCGATCCTAACGAGGATTGGGAGCACATCCTTTGTGCTTGCCCCCACTATGCAGATTTGCGCGACCTCAATGGACTTGGTGTGCAGCGCGTTGGCGAAACCTGGACATTTGGACGGATTCTGGAGGACGAGGACAGGACTCGGAGGCTGAAGGAGTTTGCTGAGGAAGTTTTCACCAGGAGAGGGAGGAACTCATAGTTCCTTTTTGCTCACGCCGTGTGGTTAGCGGAGAAGAATACTGCCACAGCCCACCATTGCTTGTCGTAGGAGGCGACTAATATGGCATGGGCACTCTATCCGGGCTTGTCGGAGCCAAAAGGGAGGGTCCACCGAACCCTGCATTTCGGTACCACGGGTTGAGCAGTGCCTTCCAAGGCTGCTCATTGAGGTCGGCCCCCTTGTGGGAGTATCGTGGTGGCTGTGGTTGATACCTATATCGCGGGTAGAACTTTCAAGTTCGACGAAGAGTTGCGTATATACGACTCGGGTGCTGTGACCCTAAGATCAGAAGAGATTTTAGATAGATCTCGCTCCTCAGCAAGGGGGAGTGTTTGCCCGACAAGCACACACTCGAATTGCTACCGGGATAGTTGCTACGTACATAGCTGTAGCTTCTATTTTGGGGCGTTGGTCTGGCGCTTAATCTAGACACATGCACTATATACATGGGTATATAAGAGTGTCGTGGCTGTACTCCCTTCAATGTGGAACACGCCACGTTAAATAAAACTCGGAGGGATCCGATCCACACCACCTGTCCCTATCTACTATCTAGCGAAACCACAGCCAAGGGAACGGGCTTGGAATAATTAGCGGGGAAAGAAGACCCTTTTGAGCTTGACTCTAATCTGGCAGTGTAAGGAGACATAAGAGGTGTAGAATAAGTGGGAGATATTAGGCTTCGGTTTGATATCGCCAATGAAATACCACTACTCTTATTGTTTCCTTACTTACTTGATTAAATGGAACGTGTATCATTTCCTAGCCATTATACGGATATATTTATTATATCTTATGGTATTGGGTTTTGATGCAAGCTTCTTGATCAAAGTATCACGAGTTTGTTATATAATCGCAAACAAATTCTTTAATAAAACGATGCATTTATGTATTTTTGATTTGAAAATTTGGTATAACTCCAATTACTCAGGTATGATCCAATTCAAGGACATTGCCAGGTAGGGAGTTTGACTGGGGCGGTACATCTCTCAAATAATAACGGAGGTGTCCCAAGGCCAGCTCAGTGCGGACAGAAACCACACATAGAGCAAAAGGGCAAATGCTGACTTGATCTCGGTGTTCAGTACACACAGGGACAGCAAAAGCTCGGCCTATCGATCCTTTTGGTTTAAAGAGTTTTTAACAAGAGGTGTCAGAAAAGTTACCATAGGGATAACTGGCTTGTGGCGGCCAAGCGTTCATAGCGACGTCGCTTTTTGATCCTTCGATGTCGGCTCTTCCTATCATTGTGAAGCAAAATTCACCAAGCGTTGGATTGTTCACCCATGCAAGGGAACGTGAGCTGGGTTTAGACCGTCGTGAGACAGGTTAGTTTTACCCTACTAATGACAAAACGTTGTTGCGACAGCATTCCTGCGTAGTACGAGAGGAACCGCAGGTACGGACCAATGGCACAATACTTGTTCGAGCGAACAGTGGTATGACGCTACGTCCGTTGGATTATGCCTGAACGCCTCTAAGGTCGTATCCGTGCTGGACTGCAATGATAAATAAGGGGCAATTTGCATTGTATGGCTTCTAAACCATTTAAAGTTTATAATTCATTTTATAAACGACAATGGATGTGATGCCAATGTAATTTGTAACATAGTAAATTGGGAGGATCTTCGATCACCTGATGCCGCGCTAGTTACATATAAAAACATTATTTAATACAATGACAAAGCCTAGAATCAATTGTAAACGACTTTTGTAACAGGCAAGGTGTTGTAAGTGGTTGAGCAGCTGCCATACTGCGATCCACTGAAGCTTATCCTTTGCTTGATGATTCGATATTTAATAAAATAACGAAATGGAAAGAATATTATAATTATTAAATTTATTTTGATAATTATAATTTTGGATTTTTGGGGAATCCAAAGAAAAAGGTAGCCAAAAAGTACTCGTCATATTATTAGTGACGCATATAAGATCATGTCAAAGTAAAAGAAACAAAGTAATGTTTGAGATTAACTATGAATCCACTTTTACGGTAGCCAAATATTCCGTCATATTATTAGTGACGCATATAAGATCATGTCAAAGTAAAAGAAACAAAGTAATGTTTGAGATTAACTATGAATCCACTTTTACGGTAGCCAAATGTCCCGTCATATTATTAGTGACGCATATAAGATCATGTCAAAGTAAAAGAAACAAAGTAATGTTTGAGATTAACTATGAATCCACTTTTACCGTAGCCAAATATTCCGTCATATTATTAGTGACGCATATAAGATCATGTCAAAGTAAAAGAAACAAAGTAATGTTTGAGATTAACTATGAATCCACTTTTACGGTAGCCAAATGTTCCGTCATATTAGTGACGCATATAAGATCATGTCAAAGTAAAAGAAACAAAGTAATGTTTGAGATTAACTATGAATCCACTTTTACGGTAGCCAAATGTTCCGTCATATTATTAGTGACGCATATAAGATCATGTCAAAGTAAAAGAAACAAAGTAATGTTTGAGATTAACTATGAATCCACTTTTACGGTAGCCAAATGTTCCGTCATATTATTAGTGACGCATATAAGATCATGTCAAAGTAAAAGAAACAAAGTAATGTTTGAGATTAACTATGAATCCACTTTTACGGTAGCCAAATGTTCCGTCATATTATTAGTGACGCATATAAGATCATGTCAAAGTAAAAGAAACAAAGTAATGTTTGAGATTAACTATGAATCCACTTTTACGGTAGCCAAATGTCCCGTCATATTATTAGTGACGCATATAAGATCATGTCAAAGTAAAAGAAACAAAGTAATGTTTGAGATTAACTATGAATCCACTTTTACGGTAGCCAAATGTCCCGTCATATTATTAGTGACGCATATAAGATCATGTCAAAGTAAAAGAAACAAAGTAATGTTTGAGATTAACTATGAATCCACTTTTACCGTAGCCAAATATTCCGTCATATTATTAGTGACGCATATAAGATCATGTCAAAGTAAAAGAAACAAAGTAATGTTTGAGATTAACTATGAATCCACTTTTACGGTAGCCAAATGTCCCGTCATATTATTAGTGACGCATATAAGATCATGTCAAAGTAAAAGAAACAAAGTAATGTTTGAGATTAACTATGAATCCACTTTTACCGTAGCCAAATGTTCCGTCATATTATTAGTGACGCATATAAGATCATGTCAAAGTAAAAGAAACAAAGTAATGTTTGAGATTAACTATGAATCCACTTTTACGGTAGCCAAATGTTCCGTCATATTATTAGTGACGCATATAAGATCATGTCAAAGTAAAAGAAACAAAGTAATGTTTGAGATTAACTATGAATCCACTTTTACGGTAGCCAAATGTCCCGTCATATTATTAGTGACGCATATAAGATCATGTCAAAGTAAAAGAAACAAAGTAATGTTTGAGATTAACTATGAATCCACTTTTACCGTAGCCAAATATTCCGTCATATTATTAGTGACGCATATAAGATCATGTCAAAGTAAAAGAAACAAAGTAATGTTTGAGATTAACTATGAATCCACTTTTACGGTAGCCAAATGTCCCGTCATATTATTAGTGACGCATATAAGATCATGTCAAAGTAAAAGAAACAAAGTAATGTTTGAGATAACTATATATAAACCTCTTTACGGTAACCAAGAGTCTCGTCACATTAATAATAATAGTTAATGAATGTATAGCCATATAGATGATTGGTGACCGGTAATGAATAAAAAAAAAACCTATATTTAATATATCTATAAATAATACATATTATTTGCGGAATCGTTCATATAATATTATACTATGATATAATATTATTAAAATAGGTAATTAATTTATTATTACGATATAAGTCACCCTGACTAACAAAAGATTTTTTAAAATACACAATTGAATGGCGGGAGTAACTGTAACTTTTAAAGTGTAGTTCAATGCCTTGTTAATCAATTAGTAATGTTCATCAATAAATTAATCAAATTCCTACTGTCCCGAAGAATTGCTACTGGGATAAAATTAAATTAAACCAACGCGGCTGGTGCTCACACTAAACACTTTTTTTCCATTAAAAATCATTATAGGTAGGCAAGGCAGTTTTGCCGATCAAAGTATTCTTCAAAATATATGAAATTATGATATCCGATATATATATATATATATATATGATATCAATAATATAAATAAATTTACCATATACATATGAAAATCAGTATGAATATCAATTATATGAAGAAATATATATCATATGTATATAAAAAAGTATGAAATATACCTATAAACCTACCTATAAGTGGTTGCCGACTCAAGTATTGTTTAAAACATATGATATGCATATGATTTTGTCAATAATATTAATAAATTAATCATATACATATGAAAATCAGCATAAATATCAATTATATTAAGAAATATATCATATGTATATAAAAAAGTATGAAATATACCTATAAACTCTTAAGTAAATTGAGAAAAAGCCACAGTGTGGGCTCATCTAGTACTGAAAACACCCGATATCTAGATAGGGTGTTCAAAAACTATTATAGGTAGGCAGTGGTTGCCGACCCAAGTATTGTTCAAAACATATGATATGCATATGATTTTGTCAATAATATTAATAAATTAACCATATACATATGAAAATCAGCATAAATATCAATTATATTAAGAAATATAACATATGTATATAAAAAAGTATGAAATATACCTATAAACTCTTAAGTAAATTGAGAAAAAGCCACAGTGTGGGCTCATCTAGTACTGAAAACACCCGATATCTAGATAGGGTGTTCAAAAACTATTATAGGTAGGCAGTGGTTGCCGACCCAAGTATTGTTCAAAACATATGATATGCATATGATTTTGTCAATAATATTAATAAATTAACCATATACATATGAAAATCAACATAAATATCAATTATATTAAGAAATATATCATATGTATATAAAAAAGTATGAAATATACCTATAAACTCTTAAGTAAATTAAGAGAAAGCCACAGTGTGGGCTCATCTAGTACAGAAAACACCCGATATCTAGATAGGGTGTTCAAAAACTATTATAGGTAGGCAGTGGTTGCCGACCCAAGTATTGTTCAAAACATATGATATGCATATGATTTTGTCAATAATATTAATAAATTAACCATATACATATGAAAATCAACATAAATATCAATTATATTAAGAAATATATCATATGTATATAAAAAAGTATGAAATATACCTATAAACTCTTAAGTAAATTAAGAGAAAGCCACAGTGTGGGCTCATCTAGTACAGAAAACACCCGATATCTAGATAGGGTGTTCAAAAACTATTATAGGTAGGCAGTGGTTGCCGACCCAAGTATTGTTCAAAACATATGATATGCATATGATTTTGTCAATAATATAAATAAATTTACCATATACATATGAAAATCAGCATAAATATAAATTATATGAAGAAGTAATTCATATGTATATAAAAAGTACTGAATTCAATATTCTCTTAAGTTATTATAGGAGAATAACTGTAGGGTGGGTGGCAAGCCCAATTGAAAATGCCCGATTTCAAGACATCGATGCAAAAAACTACTATAGGATGGTCAGTGGATGTCCATCTAGAATTGATATAAATCTATGTATATAATATGATTTAGTCAATGTTGACAATATATATTATAATATTATCCGTATAAATTTGTTTCTTTATTCTTTTTGAATACGAGACTTGGCTGAGCGGACTAATATTATTAAAACTCAAGATAATAACGTTGAAACGTGCGCCAAGGTTATATATGTATATATATAATAACAATTGGTTTCCAATTATTATCGTTAATTTTTGGTGGCAGGCTAATATAATGTATATTAAATTAGTACCTGCCTTAAAATCGGACGCACTATATCGTTTGCCGGTATAGTGAGTTCAAATAAAATAATAATATTTTTTAATAATATTATTATTAAATAAATAAATACTTATTTTTCATATGCGCTCGGTTTTATATTATATATCATTCGAGAGTTATATGGAAAAATGTTAAATTTTAAATTTAACATCAAAATACAAATGATTTAATTCAATATTTATATTGATTAAACAAAAATTGCAAATGTGTGGATACATAAATAATTATGTATGTTGAAATAAAATGATATTTTAGAATAAAATATTGTACATATAATAAAATTATAGTAGCAAATATATATTAAATAAAAATTATGTTATAAAATTATACATACATACGTATATTTATATATATGATGTAATGAATAATTCTTATAACATCTAAAACTTGTTATATTAGTGGCGAAACAAGTATAAAACAAAACATAAAAGAAGGATTACGAATGCTATACAAGTTTTGGCCGTAATCAAATTCAAAAAATAGAATATTAAAATAATAGATCTATAATATTTATATTGCATTATTTCTATTCGAAAATATGAATGAAATATGTAAAGAAAAACATTATTCTGGTTGATCCTGCCAGTAGTTATATGCTTGTCTCAAAGATTAAGCCATGCATGTCTAAGTACACACGAATTAAAAGTGAAACCGCAAAAGGCTCATTATATCAGTTATGGTTCCTTAGATCGTTAACAGTTACTTGGATAACTGTGGTAATTCTAGAGCTAATACATGCAATTAAAACATGAACCTTTATGGGACATGTGCTTTTATTAGGCTAAAACCAAGCGATCGCAAGATCGTTATATTGGTTGAACTCTAGATAACATGCAGATCGTATGGTCATGTACCGACGACAGATCTTTCAAATGTCTGCCCTATCAACTTTTGATGGTAGTATCTAGGACTACCATGGTTGCAACGGGTAACGGGGAATCAGGGTTCGATTCCGGAGAGGGAGCCTGAGAAACGGCTACCACATCTAAGGAAGGCAGCAGGCGCGTAAATTACCCACTCCCAGCTCGGGGAGGTAGTGACGAAAAATAACAATACAGGACTCATATCCGAGGCCCTGTAATTGGAATGAGTACACTTTAAATCCTTTAACAAGGACCAATTGGAGGGCAAGTCTGGTGCCAGCAGCCGCGGTAATTCCAGCTCCAATAGCGTATATTAAAGTTGTTGCGGTTAAAACGTTCGTAGTTGAACTTGTGCTTCATACGGGTAGTACAACTTACATTTGTGGTTAGTACTATACCTTTATGTATGTAAGCGTATTACCGGTGGAGTTCTTATATGTGATTAAGTACTTGTATTTTTTCATATGTTCCTCCTATTTAAAAACCTGCATTAGTGCTCTTAAACGAGTGTTATTGTGGGCCGGTACAATTACTTTGAACAAATTAGAGTGCTTAAAGCAGGCTTCAAATGCCTGAATATTCTGTGCATGGGATAATGAAATAAGACCTCTGTTCTGCTTTCATTGGTTTTCAGATCAAGAGGTAATGATTAATAGAAGCAGTTTGGGGGCATTAGTATTACGACGCGAGAGGTGAAATTCTTGGACCGTCGTAAGACTAACTTAAGCGAAAGCATTTGCCAAAGATGTTTTCATTAATCAAGAACGAAAGTTAGAGGTTCGAAGGCGATCAGATACCGCCCTAGTTCTAACCATAAACGATGCCAGCTAGCAATTGGGTGTAGCTACTTTTATGGCTCTCTCAGTCGCTTCCCGGGAAACCAAAGCTTTTGGGCTCCGGGGGAAGTATGGTTGCAAAGCTGAAACTTAAAGGAATTGACGGAAGGGCACCACCAGGAGTGGAGCCTGCGGCTTAATTTGACTCAACACGGGAAAACTTACCAGGTCCGAACATAAGTGTGTAAGACAGATTGATAGCTCTTTCTCGAATCTATGGGTGGTGGTGCATGGCCGTTCTTAGTTCGTGGAGTGATTTGTCTGGTTAATTCCGATAACGAACGAGACTCAAATATATTAAATAGATATCTTCAGGATTATGGTGTTGAAGCTTATATAGCCTTCATTCATGGTGGGCAGTAAAATGTTTATTGTGTTTGAATGTGTTTATGTAAGTGGAGCCGTACCTGTTGGTTTGTCCCATTATAAGGACACTAGCTTCTTAAATGGACAAATTGCGTCTAGCAATAATGAGATTGAGCAATAACAGGTCTGTGATGCCCTTAGATGTCCTGGGCTGCACGCGCGCTACAATGAAAGTATCAACGTGTATTTCCTAGACCGAGAGGTCCGGGTAAACCGCTGAACCACTTTCATGCTTGGGATTGTGAACTGAAACTGTTCACATGAACTTGGAATTCCCAGTAAGTGTGAGTCATTAACTCGCATTGATTACGTCCCTGCCCTTTGTACACACCGCCCGTCGCTACTACCGATTGAATTATTTAGTGAGGTCTCCGGACGTGATCACTGTGACGCCTTGCGTGTTACGGTTGTTTCGCAAAAGTTGACCGAACTTGATTATTTAGAGGAAGTAAAAGTCGTAACAAGGTTTCCGTAGGTGAACCTGCGGAAGGATCATTATTGTATATAATATCTTTACCGTAAACAACAATAACTTGTTTTAATTATAAAATATATTTTTATAATATAACAAGATAAAATTGCCAAACAATTATATATTTATAAAAAAAGAAGTTCAATGAAAATTTGGATTAAATTTTTTTATAAATAAAATCAAGCAAACAAGAATAATAATCAAGCAAATTAAATTGTATTATAATATATTCACAAATTTATGTTTATATATTATAATATGAAACTTGCGTGTATATGGACCATAATATACACGCGTTGCGAATATGTATTGTTCATCATAGTTATGGGCATACATTGGCTAATGCAACAACCTAAAATGTTGAATGTTGTACCTGGTTTACTTCAGGTTAATGTTTTATATAAAAAACGCAATATTATATCACATTAAAATTATATGAAATTGTAAATTATCCAAGTAATAAATGGTATAATATTGTTTATATAAAACTAAGACATTTCGCAGCATTTCGTTTTAGGTATAAAAAAAAGATTTATTGAAGGAATTGATATATGCCAGTAAAATGGTGTATTTTTAATTTCTTTCAATAAATTCATATTTGACAAATTGAAATAATAAATATAAAAACTCTAAGCGGTGGATCACTCGGCTCATGGGTCGATGAAGAACGCAGCAAACTGTGCGTCATCGTGTGAACTGCAGGACACATGAACATCGACATTTTGAACGCATATCGCAGTCCATGCTGTTATGGTACTTTAATTAATTTTTAGTGCTGCTTGGACTACATATGGTTGAGGGTTGTAAGACTATGCTAATTAAGTTGTTTAGAAATTTGGTAATCAAATTTCTAAGCATATGGTATATTATTGGATAAAAATTTTAATTAAATATAATTATTATTTTTATTCATAATATTAAAATATCTATGGAAAACATTATCTCACATTATAAATAATTTGATTGTGAAAAACGAAGAAAAAATATTTTCATTTTCAATCATATAATACTGAGGAATGTCTAGCATAAAAAATGTTTGAAATATTTTTCATCTAGAATTGTCTCTTATTAATGATTTAGTAAAATTGAAATCTTTTGTAAATGTTATTGTTCTTCGTTAAATTCGTTTAAAACTCATAACTAAATTAAAACTAATTAACGAAAAAAATTTTTATACGAATTCATTAAATGTTTCTCCATTATATAAATGTAAAGAATATATTGAAAAAAAAAATGTTATATACAACCTCAACTCATATGGGACTACCCCCTGAATTTAAGCATATTAATTAGGGGAGGAAAAGAAACTAACTAGGATTTTCTTAGTAGCGGCGAGCGAAAAGAAATCAGTTCAGCACTAAGTCACTTTGTCTATATGGCAAATGTGAGATGCAGTGTATGGAGCGTCAATATTCTAGTATGAGAAATTAACGATTTAAGTCCTTCTTAAATGAGGCCATTTACCCATAGAGGGTGCCAGGCCCGTATAACGTTAATGATTACTAGATGATGTTTCCAAAGAGTCGTGTTGCTTGATAGTGCAGCACTAAGTGGGTGGTAAACTCCATCTAAAACTAAATATAACCATGAGACCGATAGTAAACAAGTACCGTGAGGGAAAGTTGAAAAGAACTCTGAATAGAGAGTTAAATAGTACGTGAAACTGCTTAGAGGTTAAGCCCGATGAACCTGAATATCCATTATGGAAAATTCATCATTAAAATTGTAATATTTAAACAATATTATGATAATAGTGTGCATTTTTTCCATATAAGGACATTGTAATCTATTAGCATACAAAATTTATCATAAAATATGGCTTATAGTTTATTTAAATTAAAATGCTTGCGTTTTAACACAAAATAAATGTCATTAATTTGATAAAGTGCTGATAGATTTATATGATTACAGTGCGTTAATTTTTCGGAATTATATAATGGCATAATTATCAATGATTTTTGTGTTTATTATATGCACTTGTATGATTAACAATGCGAAAGATTCAGGATACCTTCGGGACCCGTCTTGAAACACGGACCAAGGAGTCTAACATATGTGCAAGTTATTGGGATATAAACCTAATAGCGTAATTAACTTGACTAATAATGGGATTAGTTTTTTAACTATTTATAGTTAATTAACACAATCCCGGGGCGTTCTATATAGTTATGTATAATGATATTTATATTATTTATGCCTCTAACTGGAACGTACCTTGAGCATATATGCTGTGACCCGAAAGATGGTGAACTATACTTGATCAGGTTGAAGTCAGGGGAAACCCTGATGGAAGACCGAAACAGTTCTGACGTGCAAATCGATTGTCAGAATTGAGTATAGGGGCGAAAGACCAATCGAACCATCTAGTAGCTGGTTCCTTCCGAAGTTTCCCTCAGGATAGCTGGTGCATTTTAATATTATATAAAATAATCTTATCTGGTAAAGCGAATGATTAGAGGCCTTAGGGTCGAAACGATCTTAACCTATTCTCAAACTTTAAATGGGTAAGAACCTTAACTTTCTTGATATGAAGTTTAAGGTTATGATATAATGTGCCCAGTGGGCCACTTTTGGTAAGCAGAACTGGCGCTGTGGGATGAACCAAACGTAATGTTACGGTGCCCAAATTAACAACTCATGCAGATACCATGAAAGGCGTTGGTTGCTTAAAACAGCAGGACGGTGATCATGGAAGTCGAAATCCGCTAAGGAGTGTGTAACAACTCACCTGCCGAAGCAACTAGCCCTTAAAATGGATGGCGCTTAAGTTGTATACCTATACATTACCGCTAAAGTAGATGATTTATATTACTTGTAATATAAATTTTGAAACTTTAGTGAGTAGGAAGGTACAATGGTATGCGTAGAAGTGTTTGGCGTAAGCCTGCATGGAGCTGCCATTGGTACAGATCTTGGTGGTAGTAGCAAATAATCGAATGAGACCTTGGAGGACTGAAGTGGAGAAGGGTTTCGTGTGAACAGTGGTTGATCACGAGTTAGTCGGTCCTAAGTTCAAGGCGAAAGCCGAAAATTTTCAAGTAAAAAACTAATGACTAAATAAATATATATACAAGCCAAAAATAATATACTTGAATAATTTTGAACGAAAGGGAATACGGTTCCAATTCCGTAACCTGTTGAGTATCCGTTTGTTATTAAATATGGGCCTCGTGCTCATCCTGGCAACAGGAACGACCATAAAGAAGCCGTCGAGAGATATCGGAAGAGTTTTCTTTTCTGTTTTATAGCCGTACTACCATGGAAGTCTTTCGCAGAGAGATATGGTAGATGGGCTAGAAGAGCATGACATATACTGTTGTGTCGATATTTTCTCCTCGGACCTTGAAAATTTATGGTGGGGACACGCAAACTTCTCAACAGGCCGTACCAATATCCGCAGCTGGTCTCCAAGGTGAAGAGTCTCTAGTCGATAGAATAATGTAGGTAAGGGAAGTCGGCAAATTAGATCCGTAACTTCGGGATAAGGATTGGCTCTGAAGATTGAGATAGTCGGGCTTGATTGGGAAACAATAACATGGTTTATGTGCTCGTTCTGGGTAAATAGAGTGTCTATCATTTATGGTGGTTACTTGTTCCCCGGATAGTTTAGTTACGTAGCCAATTGTGGAACTTTCTTGCTAAAATTTTTAAGAATACTAATTGGCTCAAACCGATTAGTTCTTATTAATTATAACGATTATCAATTAACAATCAATTCAGAACTGGCACGGACTTGGGGAATCCGACTGTCTAATTAAAACAAAGCATTGTGATGGCCCTAGCGGGTGTTGACACAATGTGATTTCTGCCCAGTGCTCTGAATGTCAAAGTGAAGAAATTCAAGTAAGCGCGGGTCAACGGCGGGAGTAACTATGACTCTCTTAAGGAAATCATGCGGAAACTACGGGGCTACCGCCCCGTAGTATGTAATCCCCTGTGGAGAGCCGAGGTACTTCAATCTATCATCGATAGGGCGGAGGATCTTGGACCGGAAACCACTCTCCAATGTTTGTCCAACTACCTCCTGGAAATTTTTCCGGCACAGAATGCACCCCACATTCTGACGAGGCCTCCCCGGAGGCCCCGAAATAGGAGGGAAAGTAGAAGGCAGCAGTACGCAATGGTGCAGCGTAACTGGGACAAACATAAGGGGAGATGCATAAAATCCTTGCTTGATGGAGCTGATGAGTCGGTAATGCCAAACAGAGAAATTATGGAACCCTACTGGAGAGAAGTGATGACCCAACCCAGCCCAAGCTCTTGCGAGAACACACGGTTCCACATGGAACACGCGCTTGAGAGGGTTTGGTCCCCTATTAATGAACGGGACTTAAGGGTAAACAAGGTGCCATTATCTTCATCTCCGGGGCCTGACGGGATATCTCCAAAAACTGCCAGGAGTATTCCAACGGGTATTATGCTTCGCATAATGAACCTTATTCTCTGGTGCGGCAATCTACCACAACCATCACGACTGGCCAGAACCATCTTCATCCCGAAGATGGCGACGGCAACTCGTCCGCAAGACTTTCGTCCCATTTCGGTCCCCTCGGTCTTGGTTAGGCAACTAAATGCTATTCTAGCAACCCGATTGACCTCATCAATCAATTGGGACCCGCGTCAGCGGGGGTTCCTGCCTACCGATGGGTGTGCCGATAATGCGACGATAGTCGACTTAATTCTGAGGGAAAGCCATAAACGTTGGAAATCATGCTACATCGCGACA